>NC_092336.1:143875000-143955000 GCF_046630445.1 Rutidosis leptorrhynchoides
GTAGTGGGTAGGTTGGTGGGGAACATTGGAAGAGAAGAGATATGTTGCTGTAGTAGGAGGAATGGGAGGGGGATAAAATTACAAACATATCTTCTAAAGCGAGAAGCTATATTTTAGAGCTTCTAATTTGAAGACCTTTGAAGATTTTTTTTTGTCTTATGTCTTCGAAAAAACAAACCGTCTGCAATCAAAATATCTGCCCGTCCGCAGACATAAGATAAAATAAGGTCTGCAATGGTAAAAACAAACAACACCTAAATAAAGTTAACATAGTAGACATATCTTCATTTCATTAAAGTCGCATTGCATAAATGCACATTTCAAATAGTGTATCACTTATATAATTTCACAATTTTCAAATATATCATCAAAGAATAGTTGTAACATCGTTAAGCAAAATTGTAAATCAAATGAGTTTCCTAATGTAGCATTATTAGTGCAATTAAATACCTTTTTATAAACTACTATGTAACTTGAAATTGATAAACAAACTAAAGGTATAATATGATCGTTTACAGAATAAAATAAAATGAGAACCTACGTTTATTTTTAAAATCATATAAACTTGAATTTAACTTGCTTAATATCATATTTTTATTTTATTTTACATAATTAATTTTAATATCAACAACATATGATATTTCGAATTATATTTTCAATTATTATTTATATATATATACACACACATATCTATTTACAATCAATTGTTCGTGAATCGTCAGAAATGGTCGAAGTCAAATGAATATACGAAAATAGTTCAAAAATTTTGAGATTCAACCTAACAGACTTTGCTTATTGTGTCGAAGATATTAAATCGTATCGAGAGTTTGGTTTAAAATTAGTCGAAATTTTCCGGGTCGTCACATAGCATTTCTTAAACTGGGAATATATTTGTGCATACATAATAATAAGCTGAATGCCACTTATAAGATCATTCACTTACAATTATTAATTTGATTTTTTAAGAGGGTGTTTGGGATTGTGATTTGATTGAGATTTTTTAATTATTACATTTTCAAAACGTAAAAAAATTAATTTTTAGTGTTTGTCAAACATTTTTCAAAAATTGATTATTTGCGTTATGTAACCATCAAAACGTGATTTTGGAGAAGTGACTGCCCCCATGCTGCAGGGAAACGCAGTTTTGACATTTTCCATTTATTCCTTATATACCCTTTATTATTATTATTATTATTATTATTATTATTATTAATTATAATTATATTATCTTCTTTACAACAAATGAATATTCTCAGTATTTTTCTATTTATGTTTTGTTATTTTCCATTATATAGTATCGGCAGATTTCTCCCTAGCACAAATAATCACTCTCACCTCAGTATAAGTTACCAACGATATTAAAAGTTACCAACGATGTTATTTTAATAGTACTATACTATTACGTTTCTTTAAGTTATTCGATCTTTAGCTTCCTTTGTAACTAACTACAATTCGTTATTTTACCATACAATCTATCTTATTATTCAACTTAGATAGACCCTCAAAAATATATAATATTACTTCTTAAATATAAAGCTACAAAATCATAATCGCTGATCACTTAAGTTATAATGATAAATATAAATAAATATATTATACTATACAAACCAATAATTGTAGAAGGCCCTTTTTGTCATTTCATCAGTTAAATATTTGATAATCTAATTTTCCCAACCATTTTAAAAACTGATTATCAGATTATTACGTTATCAAACTACATAATCAAATCCAAATACCATTTATTAAAACCACGTTTTGATACAGCTGATTATTTGATTATAAGTTTTCAAAACGTATAATCAATTTTCAAAACGCAAATCCAAACACCCCCTAAGTATAGCTAATTAAAGGTAACACACACATGAACATAAATATTACACAATTAAATAATCGCAACTTTAACGTTAATAATTAACTATGGTATACTAAGAGGTTGTTTACCTTTTTTTAACGAGGAACCCTCTAATGAGCGAACACATTGGTTCCTTCATAGCACGTAAACCTCAAACATCGAGAATTCATACGTCACCCCGATGCCAGGTAAAGCACATTTCAGTGTAAATCCCTAATTAGGCTCATAAGGACAATGTCAATGATTGAACCCGAAACCTACTGCATTACAAAGAGTCTTGATGACTACTTGAGCAAAGCCCAAGTGGTTCATTACTTTGACATTATTGAGGAGGTGAATGATCAGCTTATTCGGTCAGCCCATGAGCTATTCACTTTTGTCATAAAATAATAAAAGTGTTGCATGTTAACAACTACGAAGTAGTACCAAAAATGCGTTAAAAAAATTTCTTAAAGCTAATTTAAGAACCCACTATAATAATTTAACATAACCAACAATCCTAGTTAAAAGTCTTACAAAGCCTTCAAAGAATGAATGATGCGCTCGTGTTTCCATTGAGCTTCCTTTGAGAAGAGTGTGATACCACCACCTATTAAACCCGACGAGTAATCCACGGACCTCGGTTATTGTGCTCTTATGGTTAATGCATAACTTACTTCTGCAATCAAGGCTAGATCTCTTTAGGCAAAAAAATAAGGCTAGATCATCATCGCGGTTCAAAAGATTTTTGGCTAGAGATAGATTCTGTCCGGAGGAGTGGAGGGTATAAAAAAAGAAGTCAACCGTTGTTTTGGGAGCTGGGCATAAGGTAATGGAAGTCTTTTGCCATTTAACTAAATATGAAGGGCCTAACTGAAACAATGTCCATCATCACCGTCGATCCCTGCAACCTCCTCCTTCCTCCGCCGCTGCCGTTACAAACACAAAATCTCAAAAATACAAAACCTCCAAACCTATATATACCTACATATATATGTGTATCTATAACTTCATTATTGCAACTAGAACCCTAATGAGACTACAACAATGGTGCCTTCTTTAATCCCTATTTCACATTCAACTATTATAAATGAAGAAGCTTTATTCAATCTTCATTCACAAACCCAAATTCCATCATTCATTTTCATCATCATCGTCTTCATCATCTCGAACAACAGAAGTATTAAACATATTACATTCAATAGATCCAATGGAACCATCACTTGAACAAATAACCCCATTTCTTTCACCTGAAATTGTTACTTCTGTTCTTCAACAACAACAAAACCCTTATCTTTGTTTTCGATTTTTCATCTGGGCATCAAAAAGAAAGCAATTCCGCAGCTGGGTATCTCATAATTTGGTAATACAAATGCTTGTTTCTAATAAAGTTGAAAACTTTGATACTTATTGGAAAGTTCTTGATGAAATTAAGAGTAATGGGTTTCGAATATCGTCCGATGCGTTTGCGGTTTTGATTTCGGGTATTGGAAGATGAAGAATGGTGAAAAAGCTGTTGATACTTTTGGTAAAATGAAAGAATTTCATTGTGAACCTAACTTGTTTACTTATAATTTGATACTTCATGTTTTAGTTAATAAAGGTATGATCTTTTTAGCATTGGCTGTTTATAATTTAATGCTGAAGTTGAATTGTCATTTGAATTGTGCAACTTTTAGTATTATAATTGATGGCTTGTGCAAAAGTGGCAAGATTTCGAATGCACTTGTACTTTATGATGAGATGATTAAAAGAGGTATTATGCCTAATAAAGTTACTTATACGGTTGTCCTTTCGGGGTTGTGTCAAGCTAAGAGGATTGATGACGCATATAGATTGTTTGATGATATGAAAAGCAGTGGTATTAAGCCTGATTCGGTTACTTATAACGCTTTACTTAACGGGGTTTGTAAATTGGGTAAGATGGATGAGGCACTCGTTCTTTTAAATAATTTCAAGAACGATGGTTTTGAGCTTGATTTGAATAGTTATAGCTCATTGATCGATGGGCTTTTTAGAGCTAAAAGGTTTAACGAAGCTCATGACATGTTTAACAAAATGATTGAAGCTGAGATTTCACCAGATGTTGTTTTGCATACGATTATGATTCGTGGGTTATGCGATGATGGTAGGGTACACGATGCGTTTAAGATGGTAAAAGGAATGAAAGATAAAAGCTTCGTACCCGATACTCAAACTTATAATACGTTGATAAAAGGGTTTTGTGATGAGGGTTTATTGGATGAAGCCCGTTCGCTAAAACTTGAAATTTCGAACGTTGATGGGTTCCCGGATACTACAACTTACACTATTCTTATTTCGGGTATGTGTAGATACGGTCTAATTGGAGATGCACAACATATTTTTAATGAAATGGAACGATTTGGATGTGTTCCTTCGGTTGTTACGTTTAATGCTCTTATAGATGGGCTTTGTAAATCGAGTGAGCTTAAAAAATCTTACTTGTTATATTACAAAATGGAAATTGGAAGAAACCCGTCTTTGTTTCTGCGGCTTACACAAGGTTCGGATAAAGTTGTCGATAGTGAGAGTTTGCAGAAATTAGTCACGAAATTATGCGAATCAGAATCAATGCTTAAAGCGTACAAGCTTGTCACGCAGCTTGCGGACACTGCAATCACGCCAACTATAAGAACTTATAATATATTGATTAACGGTTTATGTAAAAACGGGATGTTAAACGGTGCTAAAAAGCTTTTTAAAGAGCTTCAAATGGATGGAAATTCTCCCGATTCGGTTACGTATGGAACACTTATTAATGGGCTCGAAAGTGTTGGTTTAGATGACGAAGCGTTTTTGCTTTTAAGTGAAATGGCAAGAAATGGATGTAAACCGACTTCGATAATTTATAAAACGCTCATGAAATGGTCTTGTAGAAGGAATAAGACATCTGATGCTTTTGATCTCTGGTTGACTTATTTAAAAGGTCAACCTAAACGAGACGAAACGGTAATTAAGTTGGTCGAGAAGTGTTTCCAAAAAGGTGAAATAGAACGACCCGTGAGGTTATTACTTGATATGGATATAAAGTTGCAAGATTTGGATCCAGCACCATATACAATTTGGTTAATTGGATTTTGTCAAGGGCGTAAAACGAATGAAGCGTTAATGTTACTTAATATTTTGAGGGAATATGATATTAATCTTACACCTGCAAGTTGTGTGATGTTGGTTACTACTCTTTGTAAAGAAGGGAAATTGAATTTGGCAGTTGAAGTTTTTGTTTACGCATTGGAAAAAGGTTTCATATTGCAACCAAGAATCTGCAATAATATGATTAAATCCCTTATTCAATCTCGGTTGGATGATTGTGTTTTTGATCTTATGGAGAAAATGGAGTCGTGTGGGTATGATTTAGATCGGTATCTAGATAAAGGTACAAGGTCTCTTGTAAGAAAACAAGAAATGAAAAACGTGTTACCAAAATGAGGATGCACACGAAGTATTTAATATATTACTATTCAAGAGTCAACGTTGGTCAACGTCCAACTCGACCTTTCAAGGTCTTGGCCGACTCGTATCCGGATGCTCACTACAAAGATGACAGGTAAGTAATTTAAATTCTTTCTTTTTATGTGCATTATGTAATTACTCATTATATTATATTATGTATATGTAATATGTATATATATTTGTGGGTATGTCATATGTGTAAAGCCGTATATATTGAGTTGGTAGGCAGATTGGGTGATTGTTAAAATGGGTGATCTGTTGGTACTGGTTGAAATGGGTTGGGTCGGCAGTTGGGTTCAAAACTTGTCCTGTGTCTGAAAAATTATAAATTCTTGTAAATATCTAGTTTCAACTTTCAAGTTTGAGTAAAAACTAGAGAATTTTGATAAAAAACCATTGGTTTAACTGTATAATGCATTAACAATACAATTTGAGTAACTGTTGGCCTGTTAGAACCATTTGACTCGTTTCCTTTTATGCCAATTTATGATTTAGGATATTGACCGTTAGAGATAAAATACAACCTGAAACACCTTTGCAATACTCTTATTTATATATTGAATATATCACTGAAAAATTTATATTATTTGATGATGATCTAACTCCTGTATATGTTTAATTAGGAAGTTTTATGCTTTATAAGTACACTTTATGTGGCTTTCAAGTTTCAACCCGTTTGATGTTATGATACATTTTCTTTTCTGCTGATGTTGTTGATCTTACTCGTTTGGCTCGTTAGAGATTAAACATCGACCCATTCATAAGTAAAGGAGTGCCTCCTCTAGTTGATATGAATGTGCCTACACCCACTCACAAAAACTTAGAAGTTGGCCAATTTTAAGTTCAACACTTCATAAATTATGGTGTAAACCAGGCTAGAAAATCAAGTATACAACATATAACCAACACATACAAAAGAATAAACCGAGTTTGGTTTTATGAAGACGTGTACACAATTCGTATCTCGAGCTTTAGTTTTTTGTTGAAGCTAAAAACGGAGATTTCATAACGAAGCCCAAATTGTCAACTTAGTATAAGCTCAAATAGCTGCCTTCCATTTCGGATTGAAGTTCATCTTTGACTTTCAGGTCAAAACTATACTTCTTGAACTCTTATACAAACTTATCATGAAATCACATTTGCATGTGCAGGTACATTTTGTCATCTCAATTTGACAACAAACCAGAGGCTACATAAATGTATATTATTTGAAAGCTACTATTCCAAGCGTAGGTCAAGATTGAAAGGCAAGGAGTGTTCAAGTTGTAGTTGATTCCCTGTTATCGCAACTTTAACCCTTTATTCTAAAGCATATAACAGTTGCAGAAAGCCTGAAAGATTGAAAAGTTTGTTAAACTTAGCTATACATGCAAATGAGCATGTTTTAAAGGTTAAGTGCTCAAAGAGCTGCAACAATATAAGTTTGATATAGCAAGTGTTGTGGTGATAAACTTGCATGAAAAATTAAATTATTTACACAACAGTTTGATCTATGAACCACATTATAATCATATTCAGTATTTATAAAATGAAAAGAAACGCATATGTCTACATAAGAATATCTAGACATCCCTTTACTAGGTCGGAGTTCCTTCTTGAAGCAATCTTTTTGCCCTCTTCTCGACGTGAATGACTTATTCTATCCGCGGGTGGAGAATCGATTTCTCTATGATTATGGTTAGAAGAATGATTCACACATCCCATACCTCACCTTTTTGTGAGATTTGGTATTGTTGTGGTGTCTAATATGTGTTTATATTAGTTAGTGCATAATTAGATTAATCTATGAGGGACGTACACTACTCAAATTATCTATACATCACTAAGCATTCATTATAATGTTGTAATGTAAACTCAACCTATTGGCAAGGGAGGTGATAATCACTAGGTGAAGAGTCCTCGACTGTAACCTTCTAATGAATAGTGAATTGCGTTAAAAAGAGAGTGAAATTAAAAAAAAACATCCACGGATGTACTATGTAATGAATTAATCATCCCACATCGACCACATCGACCAAATGTAGAATCGGTTGATGGCTTATAAATCAAGGTATCCCCTCCTCCAAGCTAGCTTTTGGAAGTGAATTCTGACTTACTTATGACTAGTCCGAGCTCACATGCGGTTCATCCCAGGGTGAGAATCCACCAGGTCTTCTCTGGTTCGTCGTAGGAAGACCATGACATACTAGGACCAAAAACTAAAAATGCTAATTTAAAACATATTAAAATTAAAGGAGGTGTAGTCTTAATTACTATAGTTTGAAGCGAAACCATTTTTTACACTTGTTTCCTTCATCTCAAGTAACGTTATGTTGACTAACTTTGACTGTGACTGAATCATTCCAAATTCGACCACTTTTTGTTAGTTTGACTGATTTGTCTTGTTGACCGAATTAATAGTCCAGACTGAATAACCTCAGACCACACCTGAGTCGCGAGTACTTTCCAAGTACCTGCCAAGTTTTCAGCCCTGTAACGGCCTTCTAAAAACAAAGATGACATAAAGAATTAATACGGAGTATATCTTGAGTCAGACCATGATACATCAAACTTCATTACCACAAATATAACACACTGCAAGTTTCGGTCATGAATCTCATCGTCACCAATAATAGCAATAAAATTGCCATCAGCAAAAGATAGATTTCATAAAAGATACTAATAAACAACTATAGACGAACCAAAAGAAAATTCCGAACTACAATCAGAATCAACTTCTACTACGAGAACACTTGGTTTTGAGCCATAAGATAACTGCGTTAAATTACTATTGCATATACAAACTGCAAGCATTAAAACAAGGTCTCATAATAGAAGGTCGGGCATGATTTGATTGATTTCTTGTTCAAAGGTGTCCTACACATTAAGATGTGGTGCCGGGATCACTAATCACGCCCAAGAAATCATCTTTGATTGTACCAATGCAGAACTGCAAAGCAACAGTTTAAGTGAATCCAAAATGTTGAAAAACATATTTAAAACTATAAACAGACGGTAATACCACAAAGAATCTATGACGTACAATTTCTGTGGCATCAACTCGAGTCCCAATGATTTTCAACCTCACCTCACTATCCTTTTGAATCTTCACCTGAAAAAGTCAAAGGGATGGATATTATCAAATAAGCATCATTCAATCTGGTAAGTTGAAATATAAGAACACGAGAAATGGTAATATCGAATCATACGGATCCATCTGAAGTCGTGTAATTAGGCATATCCCCAGACTGAAACTCCATGTCATCAGGTATCAACTAACGCAAGTATAAAAAAGAACTGTTAGAATATCAAATAAGTCTGGAAAAGAGAATGTGTAGCTTGCCTCATACGATCAGAATGTAACTTAAATCTATGTGAATTACCACATGCAGAAAATTGGGAAAAATCCATTTTCTGATAATCTAGACCTCCAAGCTTAAAAGTTTACTAGCAAAACAAGTATTTTATTATACAAGTAGAGAGATGAAAAATGGATGGCAAAATATGGTTACAAAACTGCAAAAACTCATATTTTGATGCTAATAATCTACACATTAAATCATAAATCAGTTCTTAAATTCATAGCATTTCTAGTGTATAGTAATAACTATTGCATTACTACATCAAAAGAAGTTTAAGTAGGACTCAACAGTAGAACCAACTCACCAAGGATTACAAACATTATAAAAAATGGTAATAACCCTTAGTCATTGAGCCTACGTTTTCCAATTTTTCGAAACAAACAATAATGTGATCTAAACGAACAGAATCTCCACCGGCATCTAAAAAGGAAAACCATAATTCACTTTACTAGCTTCGAAATTACTACAATTCCAACTTAATGTAGAACTTATTTCACTTATACAACAGAAAAATGTATTGGCCCAAATCCCAAATACTTTGTGATAAACTCCCATTTATGATTCGGTTCTCTGGAAAAAAGATGGATACGTTCATAATATACCGATCTATACCAATAAATACCACATCAACCATCAGCTATAAGTATAAGCAATGGTCATAAACGATTTGCACAAAATATATAATGCAGATAAAAAAGAGGCAAGAACAATATAAATAACAGATCAACTCACATGGTTTGAGACAAATATTTGAACAGGTCCAGCTTCAGCAAAGAAACCCATCTGCAAAAAATGTAATTTTGTTTTTTACTTTTTATGAACCCTGAAGTGTATTCTTTATCAGATTAACACTTTCAAAACCAGGAAAAAGTATACAACCTTATTAACCATGGTGACAACAGCTTCCAGAATCTCCCCTTTAAACGGCCGGAAAACAACACACTGATACTTAACCGGAAACGTAACGAAACCTGTACCATCTCGAATTAACCCTTTCCCTACATTCTCTATACCCGTTATCGCCACAACAAAACCATGTCGTCCACTACAAATTAATCAAAACTATTCATCAAACACTTAAATTTACAAAGTTTCAATTACCACTAAAAACAATTTCCATAAACTTCGAAACAAGGTAAGAATTGAAACCTGCAAGTGCCTTCTACGTCTTTCATAAGCTTCGAAACGAGCTTTTCACGTAAATCGCGCCCGAAATGTCGAGGATGGAGCTGCATATTTCGCTCCAATACAATGTGGAAAAACATCCTCTCTCTAAACCCCTAAATTGAATAAAATTCTCAAAACTTATTCACAATTTCAACATACAATGCGTATTAATCCACCACAATATTACAGAGTATATGCAAATAGATATATACATATATAGAGGATTTAGAACTAGTAATCTAGGGTTTCGAAAAATGTAATTTAAGGTCACGTAATTTATATTTATTTATATATATGATTATTGTACAGATGAATATCGACGATTATATAGGAAACAAAAAAGTATAAAAATTGAAATATTGGAAAGGAAAAAAAAAAAAATGAAGGTTCGGTACCGTACCTATTGACGGTTAACCGGAAAATTTTGAAGTAACCTAGATCGTTGATGACCGATAGCGATGAGTGGCTGATGGTCGGAATGATTTACGTACCAAGTTAAATAGTCTGATGATACTGGGCCGGATTTTGTTTCTTTTTCTGTTTTCTTAAGGCCCAATAAGGGCCCAAATATATGATTTGGGCTGGTATTGAGCTTGAAGTAATTCAAAGCTATGGTCATCTCTATATTTACTCATTCCTTTCAAGCAGCATGAATAGTCATTTATTTTTTTAGTTCTTTTGCCGAATAAAACAAAAACTTTACGGAGTATAATATAAGAAGCATACCTAGGGCCACAACAAAGGCCAAAGACAACAAGTCAACACAACAAACAACTAGCCGGCAAAGAACTAAACGAAACGAACCGACGCAAGCAAACACCCTAATAACAAGGCAACAAGCAACGAAACTAACTCAAATGTCAAACAAAACTACCACCAAAACAAGCCATAACCACCGACGCAAAGCTAACCCAAAAAACAAACAAAAAGATCTGACATGCCAACAAGCGAAGCGATTACAAGCCCTTCACGTCAAAATTTCTTAATTTCGCCGCATGTATGTTCTTGTTCCAAATAATCATTATGGTTATAGTTATATTCGGTGTGTATTTTGTTTATTTTTCTTTGGATTTCATACAATAAACCTACTACAATCGATTTAATGGAGAAATGGATTTGGTTTCACGTGGTCAACTTATTCAAAATGACTGTCATCTTTTTAGTCTTCTGTCTTCCTAGATATCGTACAACAAACCTAAGGACTTCATTTTCCAGTCTATTTCGGACAATGGATAATTATTTTTGGGCAAGCTTTATTAATAACTTTAAAGTCTACTCACCTCCTCTATGATCTGTCTGCCTTTTTTTTTACCATGTCTGATATTCCACCTCCCTCATGATTCCGGCATCCACTAACTTCTTAACTTCTTCATCCAAGAATTTACTTCTTTCTAATGCCATTCCTCGTTTCTTTTGCACGACCGACAATATATTTGGGTTTACATTTAAATTGTGTTATGTCACATCACGTGGTACCCTCGTCATATCTGATGCTTCCCACGCGAATACATCAATACTTGCTGCCAATAATAGTTTGCATAACGCATCTTTAGCATTTTTTTCTTAGCCCATTACCTATATGTATTCTCTGATCTGGAAGAACTGTCTCGTCCTCATTAAATGTATTTCTGTCTTTGGTTTGAATATTTGCAAACACTCTATTGGCTCCAACTCTTACACTTATATTGTTGCTATGCATGCAGGCGTTGGGAATTTCATAATTCCGAGAACTTTTGTGGTTATTGCCCCAAACTTTTGCATGGTCGTTCGCCCCAAAATGACATTATACCTGGATTCTGCCTTCACTATTGAAAATACTATGTCTGTTGCGCTTTGAAACGATTTTTGCCCAGGACTACCTCTAATGTAATGCATCTGACTGGCCATGTCGATTCACTATTAAATCCAACAAGAGGTGTTATTGCAGATTTTTCAATTTCCTTATTTCCTCCGGTAATTGCAGGATACAATGTTCGAACATTACTACTGTTGTGGCACCGGTGTCCGTGTATTAACTAGCTATTTGACAGTTTGATATATGTGCTTTGATTATTAGTGGATCACTTGAAGGATTAATGATGAACAAAGACGGGAACACAATAGGTTCATGTCGCCATTTATCCAGTGCGCCAGCTTTTCGTCTTTGTCCGCTCTTCCATGGATGAATCGTAAAACCTCCGGTGTGTTGGTTGAATGTTGGTTAATGCACTAAACGATAAACTTAAGTATGATTAACCAAATAATATTTTTTGATGATGACACACACATATGCATAAGTGATGATTGACATCTTAACATAAAACACGCAAGGTCACTAATCCATACTTCATCTTGCAAACGACCAAGTCAAACATAGGTTAAAGAATGAAATTAAAAATTCAGCTAAACACACGGTCGAGGTACGGTTGACCGCATAGTCAACCGTGAAATCCCAAACTGAATTGCAATGCAGTTTTGTAAAAACAAGTTGCACGGTCGCCACCACGGTCAACCGCAGTGCGACCGCAGTTTTCTCTGTTACCATTTTCGACCAAATAAAGTTTGACTAGTTCCCGACATCTATAATTCATGAAACCTTTCTCAACATGCTTAGAATAGATGCCTTCTCCATACTCAATTGAGTTTTGGTCATAAAAACACTAATTGTGATTAATTACGCCTAATGACACTTTAATGACAAATTAACCAAGATTAGGCATAACACACAAGTGTTAATTCATAACTTGTGTTTTTAATTCTTATCTAGATATCCTTAGTATGATCATCAAGTACCAACACACTTAAGCCAATATCACTAGAACAATAATTGCTATTAGAAATGACTTAGTGATTAATTAAGGCTAAATGAGGAACAATGCTCTCAAGGTTAACTAGTAATGACTTGTAATCCTAAAACACACTTAGATACATTTAGAATGGTCACCAAGTCCCAACTAGAGATTGCTCTTCCCTTGTGCATGTATTGGACATTAATGTGTGCTTACACATTAATCAAGCAATATGTTATATTGCACCTAAACTTGTTAAAGCTTGAATTATAAGTTGTACAAGTATCTATATGATTGATTCTAGAATAACTATCTCTTGCTATGTGAGTATTACTTGCTACTTGCCAATATGATTAATACTCATAAACTTGTCAACTTGATTAATATGTTTGCTATGTGCTCACTAGTTAGGATTCAAGTAACTAACCTACTCCAATAGATTAAGTGTAAAATGGTTCACAATGAAAGTATAGTCAATTGTCTACTTGGTCTAGTCTAAGTAACTAAGGGTGATTGCTTATGACTTAACTTTGATGTCTCTACATACTTCATGATTATCTTATAGAGACATTATTCAATTAATCTCTAACCAAACTAAAAAAGAACATGACTTGTGATTAATTGAAACTAGGAAGTTAATGACATAGTGACTAGTCTTTAGAATTGAACCAAAGACATTAATGTGACTAACTAAGTCTTGACCAAACTGAGATTTCCTTAAATATCAATCAAGACATTTATCCAAAAATGTTGGGTTTGCCACTTTTGGAATGATTAGTCACTTTCATGCATTAAGACCAAATCTCACACACTTAATGCATATGGTACTTGTATAGGATATTTGGTTTCTTTTGCAGGTGCTAGAAGGAGTAAAGGTGCCAAAATGTGGTGTTCAAATATGAGTCAACCGGCTATACAACGGATACCAATTTTGGACTGGAGCACGCACGATCGTACCACGGTCGACCGTGATGGCAACCGTGTGTCAACGGCTGTTTTTTGAATCCCACTATAAAAGGCAAACATTTAAGAGCATTTGAAGCTGACCCTCTTGCATATTTCAAAGGCTTATTTCTAGTGATCACAAGTGCATCAATTACTACTCAAATGTGATCAAGCAAGAGAAGATTCTATGATCTTATAGATATAGAATTGGGTTGTTGTAAACTTACTAATCAAAATTATTTATCTTGTGAGTTTACTTAATGTAATGTATGTCCTAGTATTGTCTTAGGATCATCATTGCAAAGTGTATAAGTCTTGTAACTTCAATTAGTAGAAGCATAGGCTAGCTTAGTGATCTACTTCCTTAAAGGGACTTAGGAAGTTGATTAATCTTATTTGGAGATTAATACTTGTCCAAGGTAAAGACAAGTTGATCTAGGTTGGAGTTGATCTTTCAAAGGGATAGAAAGATTAGGTTTGTTGTCTACCAAAGAAGTTGAAGACTTGTAAATCGGATCTCCACCGGGTTTGGAGAAAAGTGCTTAGTGAAGCAACAAATCTCGATTAGTGTAATCGGGGAGTGGATTAAGGTGGATTAGTTAACATCCACCCGAACCACTATAAATCCTTGTGTCTATGTTCTTTGCATTACTTCATTTATCATTTTGAACATATACACTACACACATCAAGTTTGAGTTGAGTTGGTTGATCAAAGTTAAATCGAATTTGGTGATCAATTGAAAAAGTGTTAAAAACGTATCAAGTAACTATTCACCCCCCTCTAGTTACTTACAATTGGTATCAGTGCGGTTGCTCAAATCATTGCTCTACAAACGTTTTTGAAAGTGTCAAAATTCGTTTTGTGCAAAAACTTGAGTCAACGATTCTCGGATCAACTCAAACTATGGGATACTTGGAAGAATTGGTGAAAGAAGCACCAATCTTTGATAAGATGAATATTGATGTGTGGAAATTAAGATTTAAGTCTTATCTCAAATCCAAGGATTACTACTTGTGGAGAATAATCAAAGTAGGAGACTTTGTACCACAAGCTAGTTCAAGACTAGTAAAGTCAACATTTCAAAACAATGATGTTTTGAAACAATTTGATGCAATTTCACTACTTCATGGAATTCTTCCTAGTGAAGAAAGATTAAAGATAATCTCATGTGCAAGTGCAAAAGAATATTAGGATTCACTATGTTCTCAAGAAGATTTAAATTCTAGGAGTTTAAAGGGTAAAGGAATAGAGAAGGATTTGGAAGAAGGTTGGTAATTCTCAAGCAAAAGGGTTGAATGGAAATGAAGACTTTTGCCTCATGAGTTCTTAGAATGATTTGGATCAAGTTGGTCAAAGTGAAGAAGAGGTTGAATCTCCATTCAAAGAAGATGATGTCTCAAGCATGGATTGCAATGAGGTACATGTATTCTATCCTTCTAATTATGAAGAATTGTTAGATGATTACAAGACTATTAAATTTGTGTATGATAGTAGTCGTGACAAAGTAAAAATTTTGGAGAAAGAATTATACAAAGTTTGACAACTTAACAAAGTTTTAATTGATGAAAATAACACCTTGAAGAGAAAACTTGAAAGGATAACTATTTGTGATTCATCAAGAGGTAAATATGAAATGAATATATGTCACGACTCTAGCAAACACAAATCTTGTAATCAAAGTCCATTGTCTATTATTAGGAAAATTGAAAATATGGGAAAAATGGACCAAGCTAGCAATTCTATGGTAGGGATAATGTAGTGACCCGAACTTTTCCATGTTTATATATATTAACTGAGATTGATATTTACATGATTAAATGTTTCCAACATGTTAAACAATCAACTTGTTAAGACTTGATTAATTGAAATATGTTTCATATAGACAATTGACCACCCAAGTTGACCGGTGATTCACGAACGTTAAAACTTGTAAAAAAAACTATATGATGACATATATATGGATATATATATAGTTAACATGATACTATGATAAGTAAACATATCATTAAGTATATTAACAATGAACTACATATGTAAAAACAAGACTACTAACTTAATGATTTTTTAAACGAGACATATATGTAACGATTATCGTTGTAAAGACATTTAATGTATATATATATCATATTAAGAGATATTCATACATGATAATATCATGATAATATAATAATTTTAAATCTCATTTGATATTATAAACATTAGGTTAACAACATTTAACAAGATCGTTAACCTAAAGGTTTCAAAACAACACTTACATGTAACGACTAACGATGACTTAACGACTCAGTTAAAATGTATATACATGTAGTGTTTTAATATGTATTTATACACTTTTGAAAGACTTCAATACACTTATCAAAATACTTCTACTTAACAAAAATGCTTACAATTACATCCTCGTTCAGTTTCATCAACAATTCTACTCGTATGCACCCGTATTCGTACTCGTACAATACACAGCTTTTAGATGTATGTACTATTGGTATATACACTCCAATGATCAGCTCTTAGCAGCCTATGTGAGTCACCTAACACATGTGAGAACCATCATTTGGCAACTAGCATGAAATATCTCATAAAATTACAAAAATATGAGTAATCATTCATGACTTATTTACATGAAAACAAAATTACATATCCTTTATATCTAATCCATACACCAACGACTAAAAACACCTACAAACACTTTCATTCTTTAATTTTCTTCATCTAATTGATCTCTCTCAAGTTCTATCTTCAAGTTCTAAGTGTTCTTCATATATTCTACAAGTTCTAGTTACATAAAATCAAGAATACTTTCAAGTTTGCTAGCTCACTTCCAATCTTGTAAGGTGATCATCCAACCTCAAGAAATCTTTGTTTTTTACAGTAGGTTATCATTCTAATACAAGGTAATAATCATATTCAAACTTTGGTTCAATTTCTATAACTATAACAATCTTATTTCAAGTGATGATCTTACTTGAACTTGTTTTCGTGTTATGATTCTGCTTCAAGAACTTCGAGCCATCCAAGGATCCGTTGAAGCTAGATCCATTTTTCTCTTTTCCAGTAGGTTTATCCAAGGAACTTAAGGTAGTAATGATGTTCATAACATCATTCGATTCATACATATAAAGCTATCTTATTCGAAGGTTTAAACTTGTAATCACTAGAACATAGTTTAGTTAATTCTAAACTTGTTCGCAAACAAAAGTTAATCCTTCTAACTTGACTTTTAAAATCAACTAAACACATGTTCTATATCTATATGATATGCTAACTTAATGATTTAAAACCTGGAAACACGAAAAACACCGTAAAACCGGATTTACGCCGTCGTAGTAACACCGCGGGCTGTTTTAGGTTAGTTAATTAAAAACTATGATAAACTCTGATTTAAAAGTTGTTATTCTGAGAAAATTATTTTTATTATGAACATGAAACTATATCCAAAAATTATGGTTAAACTCAAAGTGGAAGTATGTTTTCTAAAATGGTCATCTAGACGTCGTTCTTTCGACTGAAATGACTACCTTTACAAAAATGACTTGTAACTTATTTTTACGTCTATAAACCTATACTTTTTCTATTTAGATTCATAAAATAGAGTTCAATATGAAACCATAGCAATTTGATTCACTCAAAACGGATTTAAAATGAAGAAGATATGGGTAAAACAAGATTGGATAATTTTTCTCATTTTAGCTACGTGAAAATTGGTAACAAATCTATTCCAACCATAACTTAATCAACTTGTATTGTATATTATGTAATCTTGAGATACCATAGACACGTACGTATACAATGTTTCGACCTATCATGTCGACACATCTATATATATTTCGGAACAACCATAGACACTCTATATGTGAATGTTGGAGTTAGCTATACAGGGTTGAGGTTGATTCCAAAATATATATAGTTTGAGTTGTGATCAATACTGAGATATGTATACACTGGGTCGTGGATTGATTTAAGATAATATTTATCGATTTATTTCTGTACATCTAACTGTGGACAACTAGTTGTAGGTTACTAACGAGGACAGCTGACTTAATAAACTTAAAACATCAAAATATATTAAAAGTGTTGTAAATATATTTTGAACATACTTTGATATATATGTATATATTGTTATAGGTTTGTGAATCAACCAGTGGCCAAGTCTTACTTCCCGACGAAGTAAAAATCTGTGAAAGTGAGTTATAGTCCCACTTTTAAAATCTAATATTTTTGGGATGAGAATACATGCAGGTTTTATAAATGATTTACAAAATAGACACAAGTACGTGAAACTACATTCTATGGTTGAATTATCGAAATCGAATATGCCCCTTTTTATTAAGGGTGTCCCGGATGCTTTAGTACTTCGAAATTTATATCATATCCGAAGGGTGTCCCGGAATGATGGGGATATTCTTATATATATGCATCTTGTTAATGTCGGTTACCAGGTGTTCACCATATGAATGATTTTTATCTCTATGTATGGGATGTGTATTGAAATATGAAATCTTGTGGTCTATTGTTACGATTTGATATATATAGGTTAAACCTATAACTCACCAACATTTTTGTTGACGTTTAAAGCATGTTTATTCTCAGGTGAATACTAAGAGCTTCCGCTGTTGCATACTAAAATAAGGACAAGATTTGGAGTCTATGTTTGTATGATATTGTGTAAAAACTGCATTCAAGAAACTGATTTCGATGTAACATATTTGTATTGTAAACCATTATGTAATGGTCGTGTGTAAACAGGATATTTTAGATTATCATTATTTAATAATCTACGTAAAGCTTTTTGAACCTTTATTTATGAAATAAAGGTTATGGTTTGTTTTAAAAATGAATGCAGTCTTTGAAAAACGTCTCATATAGAGGTCAAAACCTCGCAACGAAATCAATTAATATGGAACGTTTTTAATCAATAAGAACGGGACATTTCAGTTGGTATCGGAGCGTTGGTCTTAGAGAACCAGAAAATTTGCATTAGTGTGTCTTATCGAGTTTGTTAGGATGCATTATTGAGTCTGGACTTCGACCGTGTTTTCTTTAAAAATGATTGCTTAACATTTTTGTTGAAAACTATATATTATTAACATGTATATATTATGTGATATATTAATCTCTTAACATGTTTGATATTGTGTGATAGATGTCTACCTCTAGCACAAATACCATTGACTCACCTAATAATAACGAAGAGTCGAATATATATTGGACTGATTCACAAGTTCCCGAAGAGGAACCGGAAGAAGAATCAGAACCGGAAGAAGAATCAGAACCGGAAGAGGAGGAACCGGAGGAGGAAATAGAACCGGTGGGGGAAATAATAAAACGGATAAGTAAAAGAAACTCCTCAACCAACCAACCAAGGTTAATTATGGTCAATGGTGTTTCCGCCAAGGAAGCAAAATATTGGGAGGATTACCAATTCTCCGATGAATCGGATTCCGACGAGAATTCCGATGATGTTATAGAAATTACCCCAACTGAATTTAAAAAAACAAAAGAAAATAATAAGGGAAAGGGCATAAAAATAGAGAAATCTAATTCCAACCCCGATGAACTTTATATGTATCGTCAACCCCCGAAGTCCTTAAGTTGTAACAATGACCCGGGAACCTCTAAACCACCAGGTTTTTCTAAACCGTTGTGGAAAACGACAGCCAGTATTAGGGGAACATCATATATCCCTAGAAACTTGGCAAAACGAACCAAAACCGAAGAAGAAGAAACGAGCGAGTCGGAATAAGATAGTTGTATTCGTGTGGTGTAATATATGTAATATAGTGTTCTTATGCTTTATGATATATCTAAAAATTGTTTGTATTAATAAGTATTTTTTATGAATCTAACTCTTGTCTATTTTATAGTTTAAAAACACAAAATGGATAGACAACCCAATATTTTAAGAGACCTACCCGGAGACATGATTGATGAAATCTTGTCTAGAGTCGGTCAGAATTCCCCGGCACAACTATTTAAGGCGAGATCAGTTTGTAAGACATTCGAAGAACGTTCCAAGAATGTCTTGGTTTATAAGAGACTTTCGTTTGAAAGATGGGGGATAGCACATTGGGAAACCTATAAGTTACGATGTGTTTACTTTGATGCATATATTGCAGGGAACCCAAATGCTATTTTACGCAACGGGTTAAGAAATTATTTTGACTCAATGTATCCGAATATAGGACTTCATGATTTAGAAAAAGCGGCTAACATGGAACATAAAGAAGCATGCTATGCTTACGGGTTAGTAATGTTCGCTTCTCACCAAAGTGAGAAAAAGAACATCGGGCTACAACTATTAAACAAAACGTTCCCACAAGTGACGGAGTCGGTAATTGGGGTAAGAAATGAGGTTTTTAGGTTATTACGAGACTGTTGGTCATTACGTAACCCTCGTCCCTTTGACGACGTTACAACACGCTGTCTTATCAATGGCCATAACGGTTATGTTCCACAAGACCAAGGATGGGAAGTAGTCCTAGTAAATCCAGAATGCATGACTTGTTTCTGGACGTATGAATTACGTGTCTTTATTGCCTTTGCTGAACGACTTGTGTACTAGCTAGAATTATCTTCACAACTATCTTGTATCAAATTTATTGTGTGCTATATTTCATGCTATATGTAAAATAAGTGGTATTGTAAGTTTGTAAAATATTGTGTAAAAGTTTGAACGCGAAATATTATTATAATCAGTTTTTCATATAGAATTGTAGTAGTTGAATTGTATATTAACTACTAAGTATGAACTTAACGGGTAGGTAACGCTAATATGAAGAAAAAGCTTTTATAAATGAGTTCATATTATGCTACGAAATACTATTAACTACTCTTAATATTCTGTATGATTAACTTGTTCCATTTGACTATTTTGAAGGAAATGGCACCGACTACTCGACACACCGTGAATATGAATGAAGAGGAATTCCGTACTTTTCTAGCTTCAAACATAGCCGCAGTACAGGCTGCGCTACATACCAACAATAATCTTGGATCTAGCAGTACAGGAAATCGTGTAGGATGCACCTACAAAGAATTCACTGCCTGCAAACCTTTGGAATTTGATGGAACTGAAGGACCGATCAGATTGAAACGGTGGACCGAGAAGGTCGAATCGGTGTTTGCCATAAGTAAGTGTACTGAAGAGGACAAAGTGAAGTACGCTACGCATACCTTCACAGGTTCTGCGTTAACATGGTGGAATACCTATCTAGAGCAAGTGGGACAAGACGATGCGTACGCACTACCGTGGTCAGCATTCAAGCACTTGATGAACGAGAAGTACCGTCCCAGAACCGAGGTCAATAAGCTCAAGACAGAACTTAGAGGGTTACGAACCCAAGGATTTGATATTACCACATACGAAAGACGATTCACAGAATTGTGCCTATTGTGTCCGGGAGCATTCGAAGATGAGGAAGAGAAGATCGACGCGTTTGTGAAAGGATTACCGGAAAGAATCCAAGAAGATATAAGTTCACACGAGCCCGCCTCCATAAAACAGGCATGTAGAATGGCTCACAAACTAGTGAACCAGATTGAAGAAAGAATTAAAGAACAGACTGCTGAAGAGGCCAATGTGAAGCAAGTCAAAAGAAAGTGGGAGGAAAACGGTGATAAGAATCACCAATACAATAACAACAGCAATTACCGCAACAATTATCCCAACAATCGCAACATCAATCGCAACTACAACAAACGGCCCAACAACAACAACAACAACAACAACAACAGCAACAGCAACTACAACAATCATCCCAACAACAATAACAACCGCAACAACAACAACAATCAGAAGCAGCTATGCCAAAGGTGTGAAAAGTATCACTCGAGGTTCTGCACCAAATTTTGCAACAAGTGTAAAAGAAATGGTCATAGCGCGGCGAAGTGTGAGGTCTACGGACCAGGGGTTAACAGAACGAAAGGAACAAATGGTGTCGGAACGAGTAATGGCGGAGCAAGTAGTGTCGGAGCAAGTTATGCCAATGTAGTTTGTTATAAATATGGAAAACCGGGCCACATTATTAGAAATTGCCCGAACCAGGAGAACACGAATGGACAAGGCCGCGGAAGAGTTTTCAATATTAATGCGGCAGAGGCACAGGAAGACCCGGAGCTTGTTACGGGTACGTTTCTTATTGACAATAAATCTGCTTACGTTTTATTTGATTCGGGTGCGGATAGAAGCTATATGAGTAGAGATTTTTGTGCTAAATTAAGTTTTCCATTGACGCCGTTGGATAGTAAATTTTTACTCGAATTAGCAAACAGTAAATTAATTTCAGCAGATAATATATGCCGGAATCGAGAAATTAAACTGGGTAGCGAAATATTTAAGATTGATTTGATACCAGTAGAGTTAGGGAGTTTTGATGTAATAGTTGGCATAGACTGGCTGAAGAAGGTGAAAGCAGAGATCGTATGTTATAAAAATGCAATTCGCATTGTACGAGAAGAAGGAGAACCCTTAATGGTGTACGGAGAAAAGGGAAACATGAAGCTACATCTTATTAGTAATTTGAAGGCACAAAAACTAATAAGAAAAGGTTGCTATGCTGTTCTAGCACACGTCGAGAAAGTAAAAACTGAAGAAAAGAGCATCAATGATGTTCCCGTCGCAAAAGAATTTCCCGATGTATTTCCGAAAGAATTATCGGGACTACCTCCACATCGATCTGTTGAATTTCAAATAGATCTTGTACCAGAAGCTGCGCCAATAGCTCGTGCTCCTTATAGACTCGCACCCAGTGAGATGAAAGAACTGCAAAGCCAACTATAAGAACTATTAGAATGTGGTTTCATTCTACCAAGCACATCACCGTGGGGAGCTCCTGTTTTGTTTGTCAAGAAGAAAGATGGTACATTCAGGTTGTGTATCGACTACCGAGAGTTGAACAAACTTACCATCAAGAACCACTACCCACTACCGAGAATCGACGACTTATTTGATCAACTACAAGGCTCGTCTGTTTATTCAAAGATTGACTTACGTTCCGGGTATCATCAAATGCGGGTGAAAGAAGATGATATTCCAAAGACTGCTTTCAGAACACGTTACGGTCATTATGAGTTTATGGTCATGCCGTTTGGTTTAACTAATGCACCAGCTGTGTTCATGGACCTTATGAACCGAGTGTGTGGACCATACCTTGACAAGTTTGTCATTGTTTTCATTGATGACATACTTATTTACTCAAAGAATGACCAAGAACACGGTGAACATTTGAGAAAGGTGTTAGAAGTATTGAGGAAGGAAGAATTGTACGCTAAATTTTCAAAGTGTGCATTTTGGTTGGAAGAAGTTCAATTCCTCGGTCACATAGTGAACAAAAAAGGTATTAAGGTGGATCCAGCAAAGATAGAAACTGTTGAAAAGTGGGAAACCCCAAAAACTCCGAAACACATACGCCAGTTTTTAGGACTAGCTGGTTACTACAGAAGGTTCATCCAAGACTTTTCCAGAATAGCAAAACCCTTGACTGCATTAACGCATAAAGGGAAGAAATTTGAATGGAATGATGAACAAGAGAAAGCGTTTCAGTTATTGAAGAAAAAGCTAACTACGGCACCTATATTGTCATTGCCTGAAGGGAATGATGATTTTGTGATTTATTGTGACGCATCAAAGCAAGGTCTCGGTTGTGTATTAATGCAACGAATGAAGGTGATTGCTTATGCGTCTAGACAATTGAAGATTCACGAACAAAATTATACGACGCATGATTTGGAATTAGGAGCGGTTGTTTTTGCATTAAAGACTTGGAGGCACTACTTATATGGGGTCAAAAGTATTATATATACCGACCACAAAAGTCTTCAACACATATTTAATCAGAAACAACTGAATATGAGGCAGCGTAGGTGGATTGAATTGTTGAATGATTATGACTTTGAGATTCGTTACCACCCGGAGAAGGCAAATGTGGTAGCCGATGCCTTGAGCAGGAAGGACAGAGAACCCATTCGAGTAAAATCTATGAATATAATGATTCATAATAACCTTACTACTCAAATAAAGGAGGCGCAACAAGGAGTTTTAAAAGAGGGAAATTTAAAGGATGAAATACCCAAAGAATTGGAGAAGCATCTTAATATTCGGGAAGATGGAACCCGGTATAGGGCTGAAAGGATTTGGGTACCAAAATTTGGAGATATGAGAGAAATGGTACTTAGAGAAGCTCATAAAACCAGATACTCAATACATCCTGGAATGAGGAAGATGTACAAGGATCTCAAGAAACATTTTTGGTGGCCGGGTATGAAAGCCGATGTTTCTAAATATGTAGGAGAATGTTTGACGTGTTCTAAGGTCAAAGCTGAGCATCAGAAATCATCAGGTCTACTTCAACAACTCGAAATCCCGAAATGGAAATGGGAAAACATTACCATGGATTTCATCACTAAATTGCCAAGGACTGCAAGTGGTTTTGATACTATTTGGGTAATAGTTGATCGTCTCACCAAATCAGCACACTTCCTGCCAATAAGAGAAGATGACAAGATGGAGAAGTTAGCACGACTGTATTTGAAGGAAGTCGTCTCCAGACATGGAATACCAATCTCTATTATCTCTGATAGGGATGGCAAATTTATTTCAAGATTCTGGCAGACATTACAGCAAGCATTAGGAACTCGTCTAGACATGAGTACTGCCTATCATCCACAAACTGATGGGCAGAGCGAAAGGACGATACAAACGCTTGAAGACATGCTACGAGCATGTGTTATTGATTTCGGAAACAGTTGGGATCGACATCTACCGTTAGCAGAATTTTCCTACAACAACAGCTACCATTCAAGCATTGAGATGGCGCCGTTTGAAGCACTTTATGGTAGAAAGTGCAGGTCTCCGATTTGTTGGAGTGAAGTGGGGGATAGACAGATTACGGGTCCGGAGATAATACAAGAAACTATCGAGAAGATCATCCAAATTCAACAACGGTTGAAAACCGCCCAAAGTCGACAAAAGAGCTACGCTGACATTAAAAGAAAAGATATAGAATTTGAAATTGGAGAGATGGTCATGCTTAAAGTTGCACCTTGGAAAGGCGTTGTTCGATTTGGTAAATGAGGGAAATTAAATCCAAGGTATATTGGACCATTCAAGATTATTGATCATGTCGGACCAGTAGCTTACCGACTTGAGTTACCTCAACAACTCGCGGCTGTACATAACACTTTCCACGTCTCGAATTTGAAGAAATGTTTTGCTAAAGAAGATCTCACTATTCCGTTAGATGAAATCCAAATCAACGAAAAACTTCAATTTATCGAAGAACCCGTTGAAATAATGGATCGTGAGGTTAAAAGACTTAAGCAAAACAAGATACCAATTGTTAAGGTTTGATGGAATGCTCGTAGAGGACCCGAGTTCACCTGGGAGCGTGAAGATCAGATGAAGAAGAAATACCCGCATCTATTTCCAGAAGATTCGTCAACACCTTCAACAGCTTAAAATTTCGGGACGAAATTTATTTAACGGGTAGGTACTGTAGTGACCCGAACTTTTCCATGTTTATATATATTAATTGAGATTGATATTTACATGATTGAATGTTTCCAACATGTTAAACAATCAACTTGTTAAGACTTGATTAATTGAAATATGTTTCATATAGACAATTGACCACCCAAGTTGACCGGTGATTCACGAACATTAAAACTTGTAAAAAAAACTATATGATGACATATATATGGATATATATATAGTTAACATGATACTATGATAAGTAAACATATCATTAAGTATATTAACAATGAACTACATATGTAAAAACAAGACTACTAACTTAATGATTTTTCAAACGAGACATATATGTAACGATTATCGTTGTAAAGACATTTAATGTATATATATCATATTAAGAGATATTCATACATGATAATATCATGATAATATAATAATTTAAAATCTCATTTGATATTATAAACATTGGGTTAACAACATTTAACAAGATCGTTAACCTAAAGGTTTCAAAACAACACTAACATGTAACGACTAACGATGACTTAACGACTCAGTTAAAATGTATATACATGTAGTGTTTTAATATGTATTTATACACTTTTGAAAGACTTCAATACACTTATCAAAATACTTCTACTTAATAAAAATGCTTACAATTACATCCTCATTCAGTTTCATCAACAATTCTACTCGTATGCACCCGTATTCGTACTCGTACAATACACAGCTTTTAGATGTATGTACTATTGGTATATACACTCCAATGATCAGCTCTTAGCAGCCCATGTGAGTCACCTAACACATGTGGGAACCATCATTTGGCAACTAGCATGAAATATCTCATAAAATTACAAAAATATGAGTAATCATTCATGACTTATTTACATGAAAACAAAATTACATATCCTTTATATCTAATCCATACACCAACGACTAAAAACACCTACAAAAACTTTCATTCTTCAATTTTATTCATCTAATTGATCTCTCTCAAGTTCTATCTTCAAGTTCTAAGTGTTCTTCATATATTCTACAAGTTCTAGTTACATAAAATCAAGAATACTTTCAAGTTTGCTAGCTCACTTCCAATCTTGTAAGGTGATCATCCAACCTCAAGAAATCTTTGTTTCTTATAGTAGGTTATCATTCTAATACAAGGTAATAATCATATTCAAACTTTGGTTCAATTTATATAACTATAACAATCTTATTTCAAGTGATGATCTTACTTGAACTTGTTTTCGTGTCATGATTCTGCTTCAAGAACTTCGAGCCATCCAAGGATCTGTTGAAGCTAGATCCATTTTTCTCTTTTCTAGTAGGTTTATCCAAGGAACTTAAGGTAGTAATGATGTTCATAACATCATTTGATTCATACATATAAAGCTATCTTATTCGAAGGTTTAAACTTGTAATCACTAGAACATAGTTTAGTTAATTCTAAACTTGTTCGCAAACAAAAGTTAATCCTTCTAACTTGACTTTTAAAATCAACTAAACACATATTTTATATCTATATGATATGCTAACTTAATGATTTAAAACCTGGAAACACGAAAAACACCGTAAAATCGGATTTACGCCGTCGTAGTAACACCGCGGGCTGTTTTAGGTTAGTTAACTAAAAACTATGATAAACTTTGATTTAAAAGTTGTTATTCTGAGGAAATGATTTTTATTATGAACATGAAACTATATCCAAAAATTATGGTTAAACTCAAAGTGGAAGTATGTTTTCTAAAATGGTCATCTAGACGTCGTTCTTTCGACTGAAATGACTACCTTTACAAAAACGACTTGTAACTTATTTTTCTGACTATAAACCTATACTTTTTCTGTTTAGATTCATAAAATAGAGTTCAATATGAAACCATAACAATTTGATTCACTCAAAACGGATTTAAAATGAAGAAGTTATGAGTAAAACAAGATTGGATAATTTTTCTCATTTTAGCTACGTGAAAATTGGTAACAAATCTATTCCAACCATAACTTAATCAACTTGTATTGTATATTATGTAATCTTGAGATACCATAGATACGTATACAATGTTTCGACCTATCATGTCGACACATCTATATATATTTCGGAACAACCATAGACACTCTATATGTGAATGTTGGAGTTAGCTATACAGGGTTGAGGTTGATTCCAAAATATATATAGTTTGAGTTGTGATCAATACTGAGATACGTACACACTGGGTCATGGATTGATTCAAGATAATATTTATCGATTTATTTCTGTACATCTAACTGTGGACAACTAGTTGTAGGTTACTAACGAGGACAGCTGACTTAATAAACTTAAAACAACAAAATATATTAAAAGTGTTGTAAATATATTTTGAACATACTTTGATATATATGTATATATTGTTATAGGTTTGTGAATCAACCAGTGGCCAAGTCTTACTTCCCGATGAAGTAAAAATCTGTGAAAGTGAGTTATAGTCCCACTTTTAAAATCTAATATTTTTGGGATGAGAATACATGCAGGTTTTATAAATGATTTACAAAATAGACACAAGTACGTGAAACTACATTCTATGGTTGAATTATCGAAATCGAATATGCCCCTTTTTATTAAGTCTGGTAATCTAAGAATTAGGGAACAGACACCCTAATTGACACGAATCCTAAAGATAGATCTATTGGGCCTAACAAACCCCATCCAAAGTACCGGATGCTTTAGTACTTCGAAATTTATATCATATCCGAAGGGTGTCCCGGAATGATGGGGATATTCTTATATATATGCATCTTGTTAATGTCGGTTACCAGGTGTTCACCATATGAATGATTTTTATCTCTATGTATGGGATGTGTATTGAAATATGAAATCTTGTGGTCTATTGTTACGATTTGATATATATAGGTTAAACCTATAACTCACCAACATTTTTGTTGACGTTTAAAGCATGTTTATTCTCAGGTGAATACTAAGAGCTTCCGCTGTTGCATACTAAAATAAGGACAAGATTTGGAGTCTATGTTTGTATGATATTGTGTAAAAACTGCATTCAAGAAACTGATTTCGATGTAACATATTTGTATTGTAAACCATTATGTAATGGTCGTGTGTAAACAGGATATTTTAGATTATCATTATTTAATAATCTACGTAAAGCTTTTTGAACCTTTATTTATGAAATAAAGGTTATGGTTTGTTTTAAAAATGAATGCAGTCTTTGAAAAACGTCTCATATAGAGGTCAAAACCTCGCAACGAAATCAATTAATATGGAACGTTTTTAATCAATAAGAACGGGACATTTCAGATAAGTCAAGGATTGGGTAACCTTAAAATCAATAAAAATCAATGATCAAAATGCTAATGAGAATAACCTTCTCAAAAAGACTTTGTATTAATGAAAGGTTTTTCTTACAAATGCAAAATTGTTTTTGAAAAGTGATTTTAAAATATTAGTGTAGGAAGCTTACTTGCCTTAGGATTGTGTTTTTATGTGAAAATATGTATTGCATGCTAAATACTATATTGATGCGTTTTGTGTATACTATGTGAATGATTGAATATGAATATATATACATATATATATAGTATATTACGTGTCATTGATGAATAAACATCGGGAGGATGTAATCATTCAATTTTAGGTAAAGAAAACTTATCCTCAAGTATTCTATAGAACCTAAGAATCATCAAAACGCGCTTGAAGAAAGAAGAAGTGAAGAAATAAGTGATCAGAAGGATCCACCGCAGCACCACGGCTGACCGTATACCCGACCGCAGATTCCTGTCCTGTACGTGTACTAATTCACGCACGGCTAACACCACGATCGACCGTGCTTCGACCGTGCTTCGACCGTGCATGGTCTGATTCTGTTTTAAATTAAATTAAACCTTTACTTTTATTTCTTTTCAACCCACTTCAAAACACACACACTTACACACGGTTGAGGAGATCGACCGCACGAAGAAGAACGCTCATTCCTTCAATTTCAATTCCTACTTTCGGTATGATTAATCCTTGCTTTCCTAGCATTCAATTGTGTTTGTATGATGAATTAGGGTTATGAAGAAACCCTAACTAGAATGAATCATAACCTAAATTGATGCAAACAATCGAAATTGTTCTTGAAGAACAACCTGAAAACGATTGTAGTAGTACCTATCTATGCGTCAATTTAACATTGAATGATTCTAGGGTTCATTATACATCTAGGTTAGATTTTCATAGAAGCATTGTTCATATGATATGAATGACATTGTTGCTAATTGAGTGTAATAATGTTGAATGTCAAAACATGTGTTGATGATGATCTCAAAAGTCTAGAACACATATGAACTTTGTGAAAATCTTAATCTAGTTGCAAACTCATTGACACTAATGAAGAGTGAAAATGTGAAGAACAGTAACATCAAAACATCTAAGTATTGATGATAATTAAAGTTTGCAAAACTTGTTGCCTACAATTGAATTATACACTTTGAATTAATCTGAAGTATCATCGTGTAGAAAATGGCAAGAGGAAAGGGAAAGAGCAGTGAACCAAGAAGAAAGGGCTCATATGATCCACCGTCAGATCCTACAGAGAGAATTAAGTATAACACTTGGTTTCTCTCTAGACGTCCTATTACTGAAGGAAGAAAAGTTGCCCATGATCAAATGCCAGAGCTTGTGAGACAATTCAAAACTCTTCAATGGGAAGCATTTCTTACTCTTGATGGTCCCATTTATCCATCTCTCATTCACGAATTTTATGCAAATTTCAATTTCGTGAACAATGAAGTCTTCTTGAGTCTTCAAGGCACCAATTACCACTATTCCCTTGTGGATTTCGGGCGCATTCTCCAAGTTCCAACAGATGGTGAAGAATTCTTCGTTCGCATCATGGACTGACATATCTTCCGAGTTTTATCTCCAACAAAACGGCATTGATAGATACACTGTGCAAAGATGGTGCTCCTCACGCTGAAATTGAGAGATCTGGAGTACTGAGTAGACACCTCTTGTGACAACCCGGAAATTTCTGACCAAATTTAAACTTAATCTTTATATGTTTCCGACACGATAAGCAAAGTCTGTAATATTGATTCTCAAACTTTTTGAACTAATGTTATATATTCAGTTAACCTTTGACTATTGACCGACGATTCACGAACATCTATATATATATATATATATATATATACAATAAGTTAGAATATTAATTATTCATAAATAACTTGCAATGTGTATTTAAAAACTGATTTATGTATATTAAATAACGATATATACATATATATAATTTCAAGTTATTTAGTAAATGATAGTAACATTCGTTTATTGATTCGATTGATATTTAGATAAGTTAACTAAAACGTTTAAGATGAACAAGTAAAACACTAATTTACTACAGTATTTTCGAATTGCTACAGTACCCGAAAAGCTACAGTGTTTTCGAAAATCACTATTTGCTACAGTAAAAATCATTTTGCTACAGTGTTTTCGAAAATCACTATTTGCTACAGTAAAAATCATTTGCTACAGTGTTTTCGAAAATCACTATTTGCTACAGTAAAACTATTTGCTACGTAAAACACTATTTGCTACAGTGAAAAATATGTCAGCAAACAAGAAAATAAAACATATTGGGTGTGTACCAGCTGGCCATGCGATCGCATGGCAAATGGGCATGAAACTCATGCGATCGCATGGGGTTGATTTCCAGGACAAGTCTATAAAGCTCGTCAATTTCTGGTTGCAGGCACACACACATATTCTCATCTCATTCTCTCTGTATTATTATTATTTTTATTATTATTATTATTATTATTATTATTATTATTATTATTATTATTATTTTTATTATTATTATTATTATTATTATTATTATTATTATTATTATTATTATTATTATTATTATTATTATTATTATTAATATTTTAATATTAAGATTAATAATATTAATCTTATTATTATTAGTATTAGTATTATCAGATATCGTTACCGTTATTATTAGTATTATACATAAAATACTACGACGAGGTCATGAGCGTATTATTTCAAAATGGGTTTTTTCGAGCGGGATAGAACTAAGGAAATTATGGGTTATAGCTAAGGAGGTGATGGGTATGGTTCGGGGCTATTGCTCGTGAGATCAAACTAATGTTTATCATCTCCGTTGCGTCTACGTACTTTCCTACAATATTGAATCACAATATTGATACGTGAGCATTCACATCTTATCTTTTATATATTAATAGTGTATCCATGTCTAGTGTTCGAGTATATATGTTTATGCATGCTTGTATACTTTAATTTGTCGTTAGATAGTTTATGATGAATCGCGAATTTGATACATATGCTACTGATATAAAGTATATGATATGCATGTTTTTGGAAAGTTGGCGAAAAATTATTAACTTTTCATTTAGAAATTGCGTGATTTCGATGAACGATTTAAAAGATATGGTCAACTGAATTATGGTTAACGTTAATTGAAATTGCGTTTGAAACTGTAAATTAATATTTAAACAACTTGTCTATGAGATTGATAATTTGGATTTTCAAATATTACTAATCGAGTAAATGAATTTCTATATAAAGCACGTCTCGTTTTGTTGAACAATTGTCAAGGTTTACTGTCTTATCATGTTTTAAAGCTTTATAAACACTATAATCTGATTTTACAAGTATTGGAAAACTATGTGAAATAATAAAATATTTTCTATTGCCATGATAATTCAAATATAATACAGCTCCTGAAATAAATAATATTTTGAGTTTGATAAACTATAAATTCGTTCAATTATCAAGACTTATACTATGTTAATAAACATGTAGAGATTTAAAGATCATATTGGGTCAGGCTAACTTTGGAGATGACTTTTGTTAACTTTTGTATGTCGGTCTCGAGCATTAGGATTGTGATACACTATGACCCGACCTAGCTTGTTAGACATGTATTGACCAACATATGTTCTCTAGGTTGAGATCTACGGTTATTTTGCATTCCGAGTTTCGGTCACATTTCGGTGAATGACCTTATGTGCTGCTAAGGTGAGTTTCATTTGCTCCCTTTTGAATTGCTTTTGAAATCTATATTTTTGGGCTGAGAATACATGCACTTTATTTTAAATGCAATGGATACAAGTACATACTAAATTCTACACCGAGTTTGAACCGAAAATCCCTTAGCTTTGGTAACTAGTAACTGCCAGTTATAAGAACTGGTGGGCGCTAATAGTTGTATATGGATCCATAGGGCTTGACATCCCCGTCTGTTCCAGGTTTAGAAACCCTAGCCTGAACTATAAAATAGACGTATGCTATTTGAGTTTAGTACATGTTGGATTGCGTGTATTGTACATGTTGGTTGCATGTATGTTAAAACAGGGGTACTTATTATAACGTTAAAGTTTAGTTACCAGGGTGCTCAATCTTGTAGAATAATTTGATAAACGTTTCAGATGAAACAACTGAAATCTTGTGATCCACCTTTATATACAGATTATGCGAAACATTAAAACTATGAACTCACCAACCTTTGTGTTGACACTTTTAAGCATGTTTATTCTCAGGTTCCTAGAAGTCTTCCGCTGTTTGCTTATACGTTATACAAGCTATGTGCATGGAGTCATACATGATTTATTCGAGAAAATTTTGTATTCACAAAAGCATCACCATGTATCTTATTTGACTGTATTGTCAACGGATGTATTGTTAGAAACTATTATATACGATGATTGTCTATACGTAGAAATCATCAGACGTTGAAAACCTTGGATTTATATATTCATTTATGGTGTACCTTTTCAAAAGAATGCAATGTTTACAAAATGTATCATATAGAGGTCAAAACCTCACTATGAAATCAATGAATGATGTATTCGTCCAAATGGAATTGGAAGGGTCATCACACCTCTCTTCTGAGTATGAAGTTTGGAACAAAGTCATTGACTACAACATCTACTGCAGATCAGGAAATCACTCAAACATTCATGCTACTCAATTTGCTCTCTTGTGGTGCTTGGAAAGTGGAATTAAAGTAAACATTGCCTATCTGATGGCAACCAGGATGAGTGGACTCATCACCGAACAACTCGAGGTGTGACAACCCGGAAATTTTCGACCAAATTTAAACTTAATCTTTATATAATTTCGATACGATAAGTAAAGTATGTAATGTTGAGTCTAGAAAATTTTGAAACGATATTCATATATTCAATTGACCTTCGACTGCTCTCATCGATTCACGAACAACTAATTGTAAATGGATATGTGTGTATGTTTATATAAATAATAATTCGAAATATAATTTGAAATATTATATGTTATTGTTATAAAAATTAATAAAATAGAAATAGAATATTATAATAAGAATATTATCACCACGAGACCATCACCATTCTCCTTGATTGTTCTTCTTCATGAAACTTAAATCACCACCTTCTTCCTAATACCTTCCATCACCACAACCATCGTTCACCAAGAGTAATATCAAACCCACCACTTTTGAAATTGTTTTTGATATAAGTTCGTACACCGCAATAATCTTTTGAAGTACATATCGAGCAAGACCAACACAAACCATCATCCCTTCCATTTCTGCTTTTGATTCCCCATAGAACCATCACCACCAACACAAGTTATTAACTAAAGGACCGCTAGGTTCTTGCTCCATTCGAAAACACCAAACCACCAAATCGATTATATATATATATATATATATATATATATATATATATATATATATATATATATATATATATATATATATATATATATATATATATATATATATATATATATATATTTTTTCTACTTGCACTCGAATAACATCAAGATCGAAACTTTCTTATTGTGTTGATAATGACCGAAGCTCCACCTACAGTCACCATCCAGCCCACTTAACCCCGTCACCAAGAACTTCAAACAACACCTTTGGTTTCATTCCTGTTAACAACTACCGTCATTCATCATCACTCGGAACCCTACAACCATCGAACCAACCAAATCGTACACCTCCTGTATATGTTGCCATTCGACTTACAAACCACCACTTTCACCGAGAGTTACTTCCATCGGCTTCATTATCACCACCATCACAACCACTGTCACCCTAGAACTACCTTGAAACCACCTTTGATCACCCTCAATATCTCTCTCATCTTCTCTCTCTCTCCCCCTATTATTGCTTCAATCGTAAATCACTGTAGCAGCTGATGCTATATACCTATTTTTCTGTTGAAACCTCACCGGAACACCACCACCAAAATCACCTGTTGCTACTGCTACAGCAGCTATGATTCTATTTCTTTCCTATTTAAAAACCGAAGAACATCACTCCTTTTAAACTGATATACCCGCTGTTCGACTGCTACTATTGCCGTTTTATATTTCTGTTTTTGAACGTGTACTCACACCCACAACATCATCTGTTGTCTCGGTTTTCTTTTAATTATCCGATGAAGATAATGATGGTGAGTATGAACGATAACGATGATAATAAAAGTGATGAAAAATGGAACGAAAAAGAGGAGAATTAGGTAATTCGATGTTGGTGAGGATGGATTATAAAGTTATGATAATGAGCTGTAAAGGAGATGACCACTTATTGTTTCGTTGCCTTTTCCCATCGTGAAGAAAAAAAAAATTAATAAATAAATAAATAAATAAATAATAACACAAGTTATCTAGGTTAAAACGAATTAGCAGACAATACAAATGGGCTTGTGGATCGATTTACTGGGTTAGACTCGTCAAATTGCTAGTGGGTCGGATATGGTTGTGTAGTTGGGCCGAACTGTTGAGGAAAGAATAAGGAAACCAATAAATATATAGGTTATATGATATAGTTCGGATTTATAAATCAGAAAAATGAAAACAGTTCAATGGTTAAGGGTGTTTGGCGTTAGGCGAGAGGTCTCGGGTTCGACCCTAGGCAACGACATCCTTTTTGGAGATTATTACTTTAAAGGTAGTATTATTTATATTACTATAATTATTATCATTATTACTAGTATTATGATTATTATCATTATTAGCTTTAGTAATAAAAGTGTTATTTTTAGAATTATTATTATTATTATCATTAATATTAGTATTAGAAACAATTAGGAATTATTATTAATAAAAGTATTATTATTATTAAGATTACCATTAGAAATAAGATTGTTATAATTATTATTATCAAGTATTAAGTACTAATATCAAAAATTATTATTTTCACTACCATTATTATTAAATTATTCAGTTTATCAAAAACTACTGATATTATCATTATAAGATTTTTAATTAAAAAAATAACATTAATATTATTATTAACAAAAATTATTAACCTTAATTAATTTTTTTAAATAACATTAAGTATTATCATGATTATCATTTTTACCACTATTAATATTATTTTGGTACTATTATAACTACTATTATTAATATACAAATGATATATATATATATATATATATATATATATATATATATATATATATATATATATATATATATATATATATATTAAAAATATATTTAATACATATATAACTTAACGAAAATTAATATCTTTATATAACAAAATGAAATAAATGAAACATATATATATTATTAATATAAAAAGGATATAACTAATAAATTTATATATATATAATTGTTCGATTACAAATATGTATATTAATAAATATACAAATGATATAGGTTCGTGAATCTGAGGCCAACCCCGCATTGTTCAGCTTCGCCGTATGAATATTTTTACTACAAAATATTGTAGTGTGAGTTTCATTTGCCTTTTTACCCTTTATAGTTTTGGGCTGAGAATACATGCGCAATTTTTATAAATGTTTTACGAAATAGACACAAGTAATCGAAACTACATTATATGGTTGAATGATCGAAGCCGAATATGCCCCTTTTTGCTTGGTAACCTAAGAATTAGTAAACCGATTTACTAATTGACGCGAATCCTAAAGATCGATCTATTGGGCCTAACGAACCCCATCCAAAGTACCGGATGCTTTAGTACTTCGATGTTGTTTTATCATGTCCGATGGATTTCCCGGAATGATAGGGGATATTCTTATATGCATCCTGTTAATGTCGGTTACCAGGTGTTCAATCCATATGAATGATATTTTTGTCTCTATGCATGGGACGTATATTTATGAGAACTGAAAATGAAAATCTTGTGGTCTATTAAAATGATGGAAATGATTATTTATGTTAAACTAATGAACTCACCAACCTTTTGGTTGACACTTTAAAGCATGTTTATTCTCAGGTATGAAAGAAATCTTCCGTTGTGCATTTGCTCATTTTAAAGATATTACTTGGAGTCATTCATGACATATTTCAAAAGACGTTGCATTCGAGTCGTTGAGTTCATCAAGACTATTATTAAGTCAATTATAGTTGGATATATTATGAAATGGTATGCATGCCATTAACTTTCGATGTAATGAAAGTTTGTCTTTTAAAAACGAATGCAATGTTTGTAAAATGTATCATATAGAGGTCAAGTACCTCACGATGTAACCAAATGTAATGTATTCGTCCAGATGGATTAGGACGGGTCCCTTTAGTTAGTATCATAGTGGTGGTCTTAGCGAACCAGGTCTTGCATTAGTGTGTCTAACTGATAGTTGTTTAGATGCATTAGTGGGTCTGGACTTCGACCGTGTCTGCATGTCAAAAGTTTTGCTTATCATTTATCGTTGAAAATTATTTACTTATCATCCTTAAAGTCTAGACACATCTTACTATCTCTACTGCATAGATAATGTATAGATAAATTCATATCTTAGCTTATCTGTTATTGTTACCCTTGTCTGACAGCTTCCGTAGATTCCTCCGTAACTTATGGGATTTTAGTATTATATATGCATATGTAAATTATGTATTGCAGGGTACTAATCTACATCCTATAATCTATTTCTTATCAAAAATCCTTCATCTGATCGTACGAGATGAATCCCTCAACCAGTTCGAGTCCCTCAGATTTCGATAGCTATTCCGACAGCTATTCTGACATGGATATTCACCTAAGCTCCGAAAGCGGTGTCACCAAAATGAATCAATCAATCAGCCATCCCCAATTCATCTGATGGGTTCGTAGCCTCCTCAATCATTGGAGACAAGAAGAAGACAATCCGTTTCATCCACCACATTGTCCTCTTGATGAAGAACCTGAAGCACTTACTGGCGAACCTGTCCGAAACACCATTTTCTCTCTCATTTCCAGAGTATCTCGTCACGATTATTTATTACATCAAATTTTAGATTTCATTTATCCGCTCGTCCGAACCGACAATCACCCCGGTGTAATAGAAGAAGTCAACGAGCTTCGCACCCGGGTAGTGGCTTTGGAGAATATGGTGCAAAGATTACAAACACCAGCAGCAGCACCAGCAGCATAACTAGTACCACCATCATCAACGCCAACAGAACCATTACCACCTCCAACCACAACTGCGTCGTAAACCTCAACTTCACAATCTGTCCCACGAGTATCAACGTCATACGTACCATAGATACCAAGGAGTACCAACAACAATAACTGACGAAGTATTAATTCATAACTTCATTGGAGAAACATTCCGCGGTGATTATGTAATCTCTAAAGTCTTATAGATTATCTAATCTAGCCCTAACCATAAATCAGTTAAGCGAACCAAAATGATAGAAGGAAGAGTAGAAACCCTGACAAAAATGGTGTGTGATTAACAAGCTAAACTTGCTTTACCAACAGCATCAACAGTACTTTTAGCGTCACCAGCATCGACAGTACAGTTAACATCAGAATCAACAACACCTATAACATCATAAACTTCGTCAGTTCAAGAATCACTGTGTACATCATTATGAATCAATAACGAGTATATTGTATCAACGAGTTATGAAAAATTAACTCATTCCCTCTGAAGAAATTATATGTATATTTTATATATATATATATTTTGAAATAAATCTTTCTGTGCTAAGCTATTGTGTGTGAATCTTAACTACTCGGTTAATTCATGTTACAAATATGCAATAATGTACATCCTTCGGCTGCAACTTAACCAGCGTTAACTACAATCTCTGTCACAATTCAACAAATCCCAATTCATAATAAATCAAGTATATATTTAATTTTACACTTTCATCATCGATGTACCCGAAACTTTTCAGATAACATCATTCGTACTTTGCGAAGTCACAAGAATTTAACGAAAACCAACATCACATCTCAACAAATAACGAAGTATTGATTCATAATTTCAATATTATTGGAGAAATACTTATGTAATCTCTAAAGCCTTCAAGGGATTATTCAATTCTGGTTTCAACCATAAATCGAATGAGTTTAATTTAGTATTGACTCATTGAAATCCATGTTACAGCTGAAGAGAATATATACATATATATTTTCATAAAGACTGTAATTAAAAATTCTTTCGTACAAACTGTTAATGGTGAAAATATTTTAACGGGTAGGTAATACCCGAGGAATATTTAAATTTCACATTAATAAGTACACTGTACATTCTTTCAAATCTAATTCAATAGTCATTTACTATCCTATTTACAACCACAGATATACGTATTCGTTCACCGCAGAATAACCATTTTCACTCAATTTCATATTAGATTTTGACTTATCAGAATCCAACAAGTGGCATAATGAAGAAAACACTGGACAAAATAAAAATTTGTTAGAAACAAACAAATTAACCATGAGAAAAATTTTGTTAAGAATCCACGCTAACAAAATCCTAGCTAACTGTTCCTAGCTAACTGTTAATTCCGTATTACATTTATTTATCGCAATTTATTTATCGCAATTTAATTATCTCAATTTTAATTCTCGCAATTTTATTTATTGTCATTTAATTTCTGTAATTATTTTACGCACTTTAAATATCGGGACACGTATACAAGGTTTTGACATATCATATCGACACATCTATATATATTATTTGGAATCACCATAGATACTCTATATGCAGTAATGATCGAGTTCTCTATATAGGGTTGAGGTTGATTCTCAAATAATATATATAGTTTGAGTTGTGATCGAGTCTGAGACATGTACACGGGTCACGATACGTATTAATTAATTCGAATATTATATATTAAACTATATATGAATTATTGGACTGTTAACTATGGACTATTGACTGTGGACTAATAACATTGGATAATTAAAATGAATTAAAATATTGATTATAACATATGAAACTAAACAATTCTTCAAGTTTGCCACTTGATTTCATCTTAAACCTTATTTGTATCTTGACAATTACAATATGCGTTCAAACCTTTTGTAATTCTCGAAAACACCTCAATCGAGAGGATGAACCAACCGCACCTCATCTACGTAAGAAGAGATTGATGTATATAGTTATACACCTGAAAAACACTCGAAACCTGAGTAAACGTTTAACACGTATCTGTGCTAGCTCCTTTGGCATTGTTATTACCGAAAATAGCATTCCAATTCTTTTTCAAAGTAGTCAGTTTTGTCACAGCTCCAGTAAGTCAACTTCGACTTTTTAGTCGAAACAGCCTTATTATAACATTGATATATACGTTGCCTTTTCGCCATCATTACCGGGGAACCGCTTATATTCCACCACATTAGCAGTAAACTTATCAGCAACTGTAATGATCTAGGATTTTCCGAAAAATCATTATATTTATCAAAACCCCATCATTTACTCATCTGCATCTTGTAACAAGAATTGCCATACGAATCATCGGGAATTAGCAATCAGTATTTTGAAATCTCGCAGCATGCCTATGCCAACAGTTATATGTGTACATATAAAGTCTATCATCTGGACTTACATGCTTGAATGTGAAGTTTCTGAAAAACATCCCGAACTGTGAACTAGTCCTCGAAATGCTAATGAATCAGCAAAAAAAAAAAAACGTAAACGACCTTAATCGTCGGAAGTTTTATGATAAAGAATAGTATGTTGGAAAAGCTCAGAAAAGTTGGAACTGGAAAACGAATTGAGCTAACCATGAAGGAGACCAAGGACAAATACAAGGACCATACCCTATATTCAAAGAATCCAGGTAATTCTGGATCCGTTGAATCTTTAGAGAATATCTTGCTCCGAAGTCATGTTAAAATCTTGCGGAAAATTTTTATTCATCAACCTTCGAACTTGGAAATTCCAAAATATCATCATAAATATCTTCGATATTTCTGAGGATATTTTCTTAAATATTCTCGTCCGAGATTATATACCTCTTCGTGCATCCTGTGTTTCATTATATTGGAAACTTCTGTAAAATCTAAGTTTAATTTATGAATGAATTCTGGAGAAATGTAAAGAAATTGATGCATGAATTAGTATAATATAATGACACTTAATCAATGTGATTATATTACAGTAAGTCATGCTGAGTTTCTAATGGGACGTGATGATTCACAGATCATAACGTCATCATGTGCCATGTTACATAACTCTTTCATTCTGCTTAACTTTTGAACATATCGAGAAAGTATATTCTTGATAGTTCTATTCTCAGTGACTCTGGTAATTTGACAAATCAAATTGTGCTATTACGTTCTTTCTTGTTTAGAATATTAAGTTCATTCAAAACTCCATACTTACGAATTCTGGACCGTTACTCACTTTACTGGAGACCGAGAGGATAATAAAAAGGCAAAGAGCTCCAAAATATAAGAGAAAATATAAAGTCCAATAACAACAAAGAGGTTACAAATCGTGGATATTAATACGAATAGCAATATAAAGACACGGTAGAATTAAGAATAGTATCACCCCAAAGTAATAGTAGAGGTAAACAGATTTTTCTGGTGAAGGATTGTAAAGAAGGATGACAGAAATGATAATTAGGAAAATATCGGGGATTAGAACGGGATTAAGCATTTTCACAATCTTTTGGATGTATGAACTAAGAAAGAAAGTATAGGAATAGTGAGAATAATGGAACGGAAAAGTTTAATTTATAATGGAAATGCCAGACAGGGTAATCAAGTCAGATCTCCACATTTAATTAGAGAGATCCTAATTTCCTTATTCACCGAAGAATTAGATCTTATAGATTTCCAAAGATTTTCTTTTAAATCCCTTGAATTCCGGAATTCAACCAAGACAACGTCAAAAGTTAAGACGAAACTTTATTTGCTCATTTCACTCATTTGTGATAGCTTCATTCGTGCTCTTTGAATAATCGAATTGTTTTATCTATATTACTAAATAATGATAAAACTCTATTTATCAACTCATATTCGTCATGAAAACATTTTAATTGTTAGCCATGACCACCTCACTCAAATTTCGGGACGAAATTTCTTTAACGGGTAGGTACTGTGACGACCCGGAAATTTTCGACCAAATTTAAACATAATCTTTATATAATTTCGATACGATAAGCAAAGTATGTAATGTTGAGTCTAGAAAATTTTGAAACGATATTCATATATTCAATTGACCTTCGACTGCTCTCATCGATTCATGAATAATTAATTGTAAATGGATATATGTGCATGTTTATATAAATAATAATTCGAAATATAATTTGAAATATTATATGTTATTGTTATAAAAATTAATAAAATAGAAATAGGATATTATAATAATTATTATTTAAACATATCTTTATATAAATAAAGTATGTTAAAAATAAATAATAAATGAATGTAATACTTGTTTGATGTTTCGATAGATTTTAAGCAAGTTAAGTTCAAACTTATATGATTTTAAAATAAACGGTGATACGAAAATGGGTTATATAAGTTATAGGCTTATTAAAAGTATATTTAGGATCTAAATATTTAATTTTAACACTTTTTATGTTTTACCCAGAATCGAGCGGGACAGTTGATGTAATTTTTATTTAATAATTTAATGATCGAATTGTATACCATAATGACTTAAATAAATAAAGATAATTATTTAGGATTTTTCTTTAAACTTTTATCCGCCACTGAGTAACAACTGAGTGCGAATTACTCTCTCTAATAAAACTGTCGGTAAGATATTTAATTAGATGCACGTTTATTATTATTATTATTATTATTATGATATTATATATTCGATTGAATCTGATAATTGATTGAAAAGAAAAGTAGTTTGTTTGACACTGTATCTAATTGATTCAGTGTATATTGAGTGCACTACTTATTACTTTATAATATATATATATATATATATATATATATATATATATATATATATATATATATATATATATATATATATATATAGTTAGGATACATATATACACAGACAACAACCCTTAACCTCCACCCACCACTTTCTAGTTTATTTCCTTTCTTGCTCCAACAAACAAACAAAACCCACTTATATAAACTTGATCAATTATATAACAAACCGATCGATTCAATTAACCACTTGTTTGCTTGCACGATTAAATCAACCCATCACCTTTCTTAATCACCTTTCCAACACCACTTGCATTTTTTTTTCTTCTTTCCTTACAAGCTCGACATTTCCAAACAAATAAATCACCTTTTTGTTTCCTTTCCATTTCAATCACACTCATTACTATTAGTATTGTGGAATTATTATTGTTATTAATCTTACCTTTTAATATACTTATTATCAAACTTTTCTATATATATATATATATATATATATATATATATATATATATATATATATATATATATATATATATATATATATATATATATATATATATAATATCAATAGATATGATCAATCTTACACCTGGAAACCAATCACCACGAGACCATCACCATTCTCCTTGCTTGTTCTTCTTCATGAAACTTAAATCACCACCTTCTTCCTAATACCTTCCATCACCACAACCATCGTTCACCAAGAGTAATATCAAACCCACCACTTTTGAAATTATTTTTGATATAAGTTCATACACCGCAATAATCTTTTGAAGTACATATCGAGCAAGACCAACACAAACCATCATCCCTTCCATTTCTGCTTTTGATTCCCCATAGAACCATCACCACCAACACAAGTTATTAACTAAAGGACCGCTAGGTTCTTGCTCCATTCGAAAACACCAAACCACCAAATCGATTATATATATATATATATATTTTTTTTTTTCTACTTGCACTCGAATAACATCAAGATCGAAACTTTCTTATTGTGTTGATAATGACCGAAGCTCCACCTACAGTCACCATCCAGCCCACTTAACCCCGTCACCAAGAACTTCAAACAACACCTTTGGTTTCATTCCTGTTAACAACTACCGTCATTCATCATCACTCGGAACCCTACAACCATCGAACCAACCAAATCGTACACCTCCTGTATATGTTGCCATTCGACTTACAAACCACCACTTTCACCGAGAGTTACTTCCATCGGCTTCATTATCACCACCATCACAACCACTGTCACCCTAGAACTACCTTGAAACCACCTTTGATCACCCTCAATATCTCTCTCATCTTCTCTCTCTCTCCCCCTATTATTGCTTCAATCGTAAATCACTGTAGCAGCTGATGCTATATACCTATTTTTCTGTTGAAACCTCACCGGAACACCACCACCAAAATCACCTGTTGCTACTGCTACAGCAGCTATGATTCTATTTCTTTCCTATTTAAAAACCGAAGAACATCACTCCTTTTAAACTGATATACCCGCTGTTCGACTGCTACTATTGCCGTTTTATATTTCTGTTTTTGAACGTGTACTCACACCCACAACATCATCTGTTGTCTCGGTTTTCTTTTAATTATCCGATGAAGATAATGATGGTGAGTATGAACGATAACGATGATAATAAAAGTGATGAAAAATGGAACGAAAAAGAGGAGAATTAGGTAATTCGATGTTGGTGAGGATGGATTATAAAGTTATGATAATGAGCTGTAAAGGAGATGACCACTTATTGTTTCGTTGCCTTTTCCCATCGTGAAGAAAAAAAAAATTAATAAATAAATAAATAAATAAATAATAACACAAGTTATCTAGGTTAAAACGAATTAGCAGACAATACAAATGGGCTTGTGGATCGATTTACTGGGTTAGACTCGTCAAATTGCTAGTGGGTCGGATATGGTTGTGTAGTTGGGCCGAACTGTTGAGGAAAGAATAAGGAAACCAATAAATATATAGGTTATATGATATAGTTCGGATTTATAAATCAGAAAAATGAAAACAGTTCAATGGTTAAGGGTGTTTGGCGTTAGGCGAGAGGTCTCGGGTTCGACCCTAGGCAACGACATCCTTTTTGGAGATTATTACTTTAAAGGTAGTATTATTTATATTACTATAATTATTATCATTATTACTAGTATTATGATTATTATCATTATTAGCTTTAGTAATAAAAGTGTTATTTTTAGAATTATTATTATTATTATCATTAATATTAGTATTAGAAACAATTAGGAATTATTATTAATAAAAGTATTATTATTAAGATTACCATTAGAAATAAGATTGTTATAATTATTATTATCAAGTATTAAGTACTAATATCAAAAATTATTATTTTCACTACCATTATTATTAAATTATTCAGTTTATCAAAAACTACTGATATTATCATTATAAGATTTTTTATTAAAAACAATAACATTAATATTATTATTAACAAAAATTATTAACCTTAATATATTTTTTTAAATAACATTAAATATTATCATGATTATCATTTTTACCACTATTAATATTATTTTGGTACTATTATAACTACTATTATTAATATACAAATGATATATATATATATATATATATATATATATATATATATATTAAAAATATATTTAATACACATATAACATAACGAAAATTAATATCTTTATATAACAAAATGAAATAAATGAAACATATATATATTATTAATATAAAAAGGATATAACTAATATATATATATATACATATATATATATATATATACATATATATATATATATACATATATATATATATACATATATATATATACATATATATATATACATATATATATATACATATATATATATATACATATATATATATATACATATATATATATATATATACATATATATATATATATATATATATATATATATATATATATATATATATATATATATATATATATATATATATATATATATATATATATATATATATATATATATATATAATTGTTCGATTACAACTATGTATATTAATAAATATACAAATGATTTAGGTTCGTGAATCTGAGGCCCACCCTGCATTGTTCAGCTTCGCCGTATGAATATTTTTACTACAAAATATTGTAGTGTGAGTTTCATTTGCCTTTTTACCCTTTATATTTTTGAGCTGAGAATACATGCGCAATTTTTATAAATGTTTTACGAAATAGACACAAGTAATCGAAACTACATTATATGGTTGAATGATCGAAGCCGAATATGCCCCTTTTTGCTTGGTAACCTAAGAATTAGTAAACCGATTTACTAATTGACGTGAATCCTAAAGATAGATCTATTGGGCCTAACGAACCACATTCAAAGTACCGGATGCTTTAGTACTTCGATGTTGTTTTATCATGTCCGATGGATTTCCCGGAATGATAGGGGATATTCTTATATGCATCTTGTTAATGTCGGTTACCAGGAGTTCAATCCATATGAATGATATTTTTGTCTCTATGCATGGGACGTATATTTATGAGAACTGAAAATGAAAATCTTGTGGCCTATTAAAATGATGGAAATGATTATTTTTGTTAAACTAATGAACTCACCAACCTTTTGGTTGACACTTTAAAGCATGTTTATTCTCAGGTATGAAAGAAATCTTCCGCTGTGCATTTGCTCATTTTAAAGATATTACTTGGAGTCATTCATGACATATTTCAAAAGACGTTGCATTCGAGTCGTTGAGTTCATCAAGACTATTATTAAGTCAATTATAGTTGGATATATTATGAAATGGTATGCATGCCGTTAACTTTCGATGTAATGAAAGTTTGTCTTTTAAAAACGAATGCAATGTTTGTAAAATGTATCATATAGAGGTCAAGTACCTCGCGATGTAACCAAATGTAATGTATTCATCCAGATGGATTAGGACGGGTCCCTTCACGAGGATTGCCTTATGGAATGCATCTAAACAAACTAATTAGGCACCTCAAAATCACAAGTGATGACTCTCTTCCACTCACTCATCAACCAATCCTACCACCAAAATCAACAGGAGTATCAACCTCCAAATGAAGGAGAACTACCAATGAGGCAGGAACGAGCAGAGGAGCTATTGAGATATCAGACAGTGAAAATGAAGAAGAAAATGAATCGGTAAGGGATCTTGGGGTCAATGCCAAGATGGATAATATCTATCAGACTCAAATCAAAAGTCTAAAAAAGGAATCAAAGGTGAAGAAATTACTGAAAGGAGTGATCAGAAGCTTGACCTATAGGTCAGGAAATGAGGAAGATGATGATTCGAGTGAAGAATTCTAACAAATTCTCATGAAAACTTTCTATGGTTGAATGGTTGAATGTTTAAGACAATAATGTTTGAGAACTTTAAATATGCATGTTTAATAAAGTATGCGTATGTGCTTACTACATGTTTTTAATTAAAAGTCCAAGCATGTCAGATTTATATACGGCTGAACTACAGTCGACCGTGAACCTAACCGTGTATGTCTTGTACCAACGAGTTTAAGTTTTTCCAAAATGGTTAATCTACGGCTTACATCACAAAAGACCGCAGTCAAACGTAGAATAAGCCTTGCATAAACTGACGAACCATTTTGTCCGATTATGCTCACTAACTTTTCTCAAGTGAAAATTGACTTGTCAGCCAAAAGACTTTACTCATTTAACCTACCTCTCTTGTGAAAAAGTAAAGTGATTCCTAGTAGGTCTCTATAAAAACTAGTACATTCAACCATACTCACCATCACAATCCCTAAAAACCCACAATCAAATCATGAGACAAATTGCAGAAGGAAGAGAAGTGTCAACTCATCAACTCTCAACTTATTCGCTGGCAAACTTCTCTAGTGTGAATTGGAATGTCTTTCTCAATCTTCGAGGACCTCTATATCCTCTTCATGTGAATGTATTCTATGCAAACTTCCAATTCCATGATGATATGAAGATATCATTTACTCTTTATGGCAAAAGCTATTCCTTGACACTTGAAGAATTTGGAAACATCATGGATGTTCAAAGTAACAGAATCAAATTCTTTCTTAACCCAAACTCATTTGATGAGTTTTCGGAATGTTTTGAAAAAAAATGTGTTCTTGAAACACTGAGTGAAGGACCACTCAAATTTGAGTCCGTCAACAAAGAGGGTTTTTAGTGCATCACCTTGCTTCAACATATGATCTATGGCAACAGATCATCTCCATAAACGTATATGGAAAAGGTGAAATACTTTGGAGAATGAATACAAATGAGGTTACTCTTTTGTAGTGTCTCAAACACTCACTTAAGGTAAAAATTGCATTTTTGATGGCATCTAGAATGCAACAGGCAGCTCAAGAACCCTTCTTGAAACTACCTTATAGCCTTCACTTAACTAAACTCTTTGCTCATCTCAAATTGATGACTTCTTATCACTACGCTGCTCAAGTTTCGTCATACCCGATATGCAGAGCTTCAACTAGACCATTTGTTGAACCTTCTCTTGATAACCCTTCAAACTTTAACCTCCTTTTAACCGCATGACAAAGCAGTGTCATTCACGAGAATGTTCTAAAAATCAGAAGACATCTAAACAAACTAGAAGGAATTATAAGAGACACTCATCACTTCATTCACCTCAAGAAATAGGCCAAGGCAATTTGAAGAATGCCTACCTATACATCTAATTTATGTGCCTTCCATGCATATTTTCATATATGCATTACTATGTTTCATGCTTACTTTGAATAAACTGTGTGCTTGTTATGTTTTAATATATGTTTTCCAACGTGCACAATTTAAGGGGGAGTTTTGCTCTAAGGGCGAGCTTAGTTCTAGGGGGAGCTAACCTTTTTGCTTCGACAAAAGGGGGAGAAAGATGGATACAAATGATTGTTAATACTTGCGTATTTATAGCAAAATGTCCCTCTTCACTTGTATGCGTGTTGTGACGACCCGGAAAATTTCTGACCAAATTTAAACTTAATCTTTATATGGTTTCAACAAGATATGCAAAGTCTATTAAACTGAGTCTCAAAGTTTTGAACTGTTTCATATATGCATTTGACTTTCGACCGTTCTCGACGATTCACGAACAATTAATTGTAAATAGATATGTGTGTATGTATATATAAATAATAATTCGAAATATAATTTGAAGTATTATATGTCGTTGTTATTAAAAATTAATAAAATAAAAACAGGATATTATAATAATTATTATTTAAAATATATCTCTATATATAAATAAAGTATATTAAAAATAAATATTAAATGATTGTAATACTCGTTTAATGTTTTGATTGATATTAAACAAGTTAAATTCAAACTTATGTAATTTTAAAATAAACGGTGATACGAAAATGAGTTATATAAATTTTAGGCTTATTAAAAATGTATTTAGGAACTATTTGTTAAGTTTTAATACTTTTTATATTTTACCCATAAATGAGAGGGACAGTTGATGTAATTTTTTTTAATAGTTAATGATCGAATTTTATACCATAATGACCAAAATAAATAAATATAATTACTGTTAAATTTTGAGATTTTTCCGAAGACTTTTATTGTCACTAATTATAAACGGGACACGGTATAGTATCCGTGACATAGTGTCGGCAGAGTAATAGATAACTAACCCGTGAATATGTGAATTATCACATGAAAGCACTGTATGTGTTCTTTATTCATATCTTTAATATATATATGCATTTACATATACACTAATATATGAACCATATATATAGATACATGTTGATCATAATACCATAAAACCATCTTCTTATCCTCCTCCTCTTCTTCAATACACCCGCCACCATTCACCGGCAACCACCACCGTAAACCACCAACAACACCATAAACCTCCAACACTACCACCATGAAATCATCACCAACCACCACCATATCGAAAAACAGCCATCATCATTTTTGTTACTGTTGTTGCTACTCGTTTTGTTTGTGTTTAATTCAAATACCGTTGCCATCCCGTTTATAAAATACACAAACACATTGCACACAAACGAATATGATTCATATAGCATTTTATTTTACTTATAGATTCATAACAACTAGATATATGATGTATCATCAACTATTCATGATTTATTTTCCTCCTCTTTACATTCTAATTATTCTACCTAATATATATATATATATATATATATATATATATATATATATATATATATATATATATATATATATATATATATATATATATATATATACACACACATGATACAAGCATCCATCAACAACTCAGTTTCTGAATTGTTTTCTTGATCAACACAAACCACCCTCACCATCATCGGCTCTTTCACCAAACATCACATAAAACTACCGTCGATTGTTCGCTACTAGTTTTTGGCCAAACCACCTTAGTGACCTTCTTCTCGACAACTTTCATCATCCATACCAAACCCAGAAACCACCATCAACCATCACTGCTGCATCTATACTTCTGTTTCAAATCACTCATGTGATACCTGCAAACCTGCCATTTCACTATCACTGCTGCAAAAATTTCGCTGTTGTAACCTTCTTTTTTTTTACTGTTTCTGTTGAACAAACCAACACTACTCCCTTAGTGTTGCTACTGCTATCATTTGATGATTGCTGCTCGTAAATAGTTTTATGAACCTGCAAAAGAAATGAGATACGGTGGTGACTAATATTGATAAAGGTGAGTCACAAAGTATTTATGATAAAGATGATTATGTTTTTAGATGACTATGAAGATGAGCTATAAAGAAGAAAATGACACTTATGATCATAATTAACTATTGATTTATTTATACAAAGTATTATAATTTATGGGCCGGTTATCTAGCTGTTATGATTAAAGAATATGAAAAATGACGGTTTGATAATAAACAAAATGATGATGATATATGATGGTGTTATAAGGGGATAATGGAGATGATCATGTGAAAATAATGATGATGATAAGGGTAATTGGTGTTGAATAATTGAGGTGGACTAGCGGCCATATTTTTTTTCATTTATTCCAGACGAACCCCACAAACCAAGAATACATCGAGCAGTTTGATTAAAATGTGTTGATGGGCTTGTAGATCCATTTATTGGGCTAAACTCTTAAACTCTTTAAACATTAATGGACCTTAATTAATTTTGGGCTTGATTAATTGTCCTTGGGTGTGATTAAAGTGTGGCTAACTCGTAGATATACGTAGAAAGGTTAGGGTGTTCGGAAGGATATGCTAAAATGTTAATGAAAGATGATGATGATAGACTTGATGACAGTGTATATTGATAATGATGATATTGATGAAGAAACCGTGATGTTGAAGGTGAATATCGAGTGATGATAAGATGTTGATAACAGCATAGTTTGATGATACGCGAGAATGATACAATATCGAATTATGATACAGTGGACATGATGTATAATATTGATGATGATGGTGAAAGGTGATGATCATGGTATTATGATGATCGAATTATAATTAGATGATGATGACTAGATTAGGAAGAAGAAGATAACAGAATAAATGGGTTAACTATATTTAGGGGTGTTTGTCTTGAATGGGAGATCTTGAGTTCGAGCCCGGGCTCTGACAATTTTTTTTTAGGAAGCTTATTTAATCTCTTTGAAGGTAGTCTCCTTTTAGATTATTAACATTATTATTATTGTTATTATTATTATTAGTATTATCACCATTCTTATTATTATTAGTATTATCATTATTACAAAAATTATCATGTTTATTAAAACTACCATTTTTATTAAAGATCATTATTATTATCATTATTTTTATGACAAATAAATATTTTGCATATAAAAATGTATTTTTACATATAACTATATATTAAGCATATCTGTTTTATATATATAAAGGATACATATAACAATATACGATATAATACTAATTATATATGTATATATATATATATATATATATATTGATATAACTATAAACATTAATTAATTTAAATATATATACACGATAAATATCGATAACATATAATTTAAGATATAGTGAATAAAAAATATATATTCTAATTGCGATCTAGTATAAATTTTATATAACTACAACAGTAAATATATATATATATATATATATATATATATATATATATATATATATATATATATATATATATATATTATATAATTAATAGATGAAATTACTTGAGTATAATTATATGTGTTAATATATATACTTGATATAGGTTTGTGAATCCGAGGCCAACCCTGCAGTGTTCAGTTGCGTCGTATGCATATTTTTACTACAAAATATCGTATTGTGAGTTTCATTACTCCCTTTTTATATATATTTTTGGAACTGAGAATACATGCACTGATTTTATTAATATTTTACGAAATAGACACAAGTGATCAAAAACTACATTCTATGGCTGGATTATGAATATTGAATATCAACCCTTTTTAGCTTGGTAACCTAATAATTAGGAAACGGGTATGGCCCCTAATTGACGCGAATCCTAAAGATAGATCTATGGACCTTGAAAAGTCCCATCTGGGGTACGGATGCTTTAGTACTTCGAGATTATTATTATTATACAGACGAGAGGTTCTGTTTGGGGATATTCTATGCATTAAAGTTAAGTCGGTTATCAAGCGTTCACCATATGAATGATTTTTAATTCTTGGGTTACGCATGTTATTTTGTTCTCGGGTTACGTGTACAATTAAATATATGAAATCTTGTGGTCTATTAAAATGATGGAAATGAATGTTTGTGAAAAACTAATGAACTCACCAACCTTTTGGTTGACACTTGAAAGCATGTTTATTCTCATGTTTGAAAGAAATCTTCCGCTGTGCATTTGCTCATTTTAAAGATATTACTTGGAGTCATTCATGGCATATTTCAAAAGACGTTGCATTCAAGTCGTTGAGTTCAACAAGATTACTATTAAGTCATTTATAGTTTGGATATATTATGAAAGGGTAAGCATGCCTGTCAACTTTTGATGTAATGAAAGTTTGTCTTTAAAAACGAATGCAATGCTTGTAAAATGTATCATATAGAGGTCAAATACCTCGCAATGTATCAATATGTTATTGTATTCATCCTTATAGATTAGGACGGGTTGCTTCATGTGGTATCAGAGCGGTGGTCTTAGCGAACCAGGTCTGCATTAGTGTGTCTAACTGATAGTCGTTAGGATGCATTAGTGAGTCTGGACTTCGACCGTGTCTGCATGTCAAAAGTTTTGCTTATCATTTGTTGTCGGAAATTACCTGCTTATCATTCTTAGTCTAGACACATCTTATTGCATTGATTGCATGAATAGTGTATAGACAAAATTCATATCTTAGCGTATCTGCTAATCCATATCTTAGCGTATCTGTTACTGTACACTGCCTGACATATACCATAAATTCCTCTGTAGTCTACGAAATCTTTAGTACTATATATATAGATATTCTATGTAATTAGAATATCATCTGGTATCCGAAAATCATTTCATATCGAAAAATTCTTTATTCAATCATACGAAATGGAACATGTCACTAGTTCAAGTTCTTCGGAACCCGACAGCTATTCCGACATGGATGTTCACCTAAGCTCCAGAAGCAGTGTCACCAGAATGAATCAACCAATCATCCATCCCCAAATTATCTGATGGGTTCGTAGTCGACTTAATCATTGGAGACACGAGGAGGGCGATCCCTTCCACCAACTTGCACTCTTGGAGAGGAACCTGAAGCATTTACCGGCGAACTCATTTGAAACACCATTTTCACACTCATTTCCAGAGTATCCCACCACGATTATATTCTATCCACAATTCTAAATCTTATTCGTCTGCCCGTTCCAACCGTTAACCATCCCGGAGTAATAGAAGAAGTCAACGAAATTCGCGCTCGAGTAATCAATTTGGAGAATATGGTGCAAAACTCACCAGCTTTAGCAACATCATCGATACTAACAGTGCCACCAACATCAACACTAGTACCACAACAACCCAAGTTTCAACATCACATGCCTCAACATCGCAATCTATACCTCGAGCATAATCTTTGTTCTACATCTTGTTCTACATCGGTTATCTTCGTTCTTCATGATAATTATGTAATCTCTAATGTTTTAGAGATTATGTACTCTAGTTCTAACCATAAATCATATGAGTTTAACATCATATTAACTCATTAAATCCATGATTACATCTGAAGAAAATATATATGTATATATATTTTCATAAAGATTGTAATTGAAAATTCTTTTGTACATACTGTTAATGATGGGAATATTTTAACGGGTAGGTAAGACCCGAGAAATATTTAGATTTCACATTAATAAGTTAAACTGTACATTCTTCGAATCTGATTCAACAGTCAATTACTATCCTATTTACATCCACAGATATACAAATCCGTTCACCACAGAATAATCATTTTCATTCAATTTCATATTTGGATTTTGACCTATCAGAATCCAACAAGTGGCATAATGAAGAAAACATTGGACAAATAAAATTTGTTAGAAACAAACAAATTAACTATGAGAAATGCTGTTAAGAATCCACGCTAACAAAATCCTAGCTAACTGTTCCTAGCTAACTGTTAATTCCTATTTACATTTATTTATCGCAATTTATTTATCGCAATTTTAATTCTCGTAATTTTATTTATCGTTATTTATTTTTATGCACTTTAAATATCAGGACACGTATACAATGTTTTGACGTATCATATCGACGTCATCTATATATATTATTTGGAATAACCATAGACACTCTATATGCAGTAATGATCGAGTTCTCTATACAGGGTTGAGGTTGATTCTAAAATAATATATATACCTTGAGTTGTGATCGAGTCTGAGACATGTATATAACGGATCATGACATGTATTAATTAATTCGAATATAATATATATATGAATTGTTAAATTACTAACTATGGACTAATAACTGTGAACTACCAACATTGGACAATTAAAATGAATTAAAATATTGATTATAACATATGAAACTAAACAATTCTTCAAGTTTGCCACTTGATTTCATCTTAAACCTCATTTGTATCTTGACGATTACAATCTGCGTTCAAACCTTTTATGATTCTTGAAAACACCTCAATCGAGAGGATGATCCAACCACACATTATCTACGTAAGGAAAGATTTATGCATATAGTTATGCACCTGAAAAACTCTCGAAAATCGAGTAAACGTTTAACACGTATCTGTGCTAGCTCCTTTGGCGTTGTTATTACCGAAAATAACTTTGCAGTCCCTTTCCAAAATAGCTAATTTTGTCACTTCAGCAAATTAATTTCGACATTTCATTCGAATAAACTCTATTATAACTTTGATATATAAGTTTGTCCTTTGTCATCATTACCGGAGAACCGTTTATATTCCACCACATTAGTAGTAAACTTACCAGCAACTTCATTACTCATTGACTTAAGTCTCTCCAAAAAACCATTATAATTGTTCATTAAAACCCTATCATATACTCATCCATATCTTATAACGAGAATTACCATACCAATTACTGGGGATTAGCAATCAGTATTTTGAATCTCGCAGCGTTTCTACATCAACAATTATATATATACATATAACATTTATCTCTTAAAATTATGATCTTCCAGTCTGAAATTCTGAAAGCACTCAGTCTACGAATCAATACTCTAAATTCTGAAAAAGCTGAATGAAGCAACAAAAACTATAAACGACCTTAACAGTTGAATGTTTGATGATAAAGAATAGTGTGTTGGCAAAGCTCATAAAAGTTGGAACTAGAAAACGGATTGAGCAAACCATGAAGGAGGCTGTGAACAAATCACAAAGACTAAATCTGCCTCCAAAGAATCCAAATGATTCAGTATCTGTTGAAGTATTAACGAATACCTTACTCCTGACTCTAAACCTTTACGGAGAAATCTTCTTCATCATCCATCGATATTAGAAATTCTAAGATATCATAGTATCTTTCATTATAAATATCCTCGATATTTCTGAAGATATTTTTATAACTATTCTTATCTGAAATCAATTATCTCTTCACGATATCAGTGTTACATCAGGAAGGAAACTGTTTTAGTTTCTAAGTTCTGAAAGATTCAATCTTAAAATATGAATGTTTTTGAAGTAGTGTTGGGAACTGAAGCATGAGTAAGTATAATATAATGACACTTGATCAACGTGATTATATTATAGTAAGTCATGCTGAGTTTCTAATGGAATGTGATGATTCACAGACTATAACGTCATCATGTACCATGGTACACGACTCTTACATTCTATTTAATCTCTAAACATATCAAGAACATATTTTCTTGATAGTTCTATCTTTTCCCGTGACTTCTGGTAATTTAACTGATCGAGATCGTGCTATTACAATCTCCCTCTTAGAACACAAGCCATGGTCATTCGAAATTTCATACCTACGAAATTCTAGACCATTATTTGTTGTGCTTAATGGATAAAAGAGAAAACAAAAGTATGGAACTCCAAAATTAAAGGAAACGAAGGGAATGGATTTATAGTGAAATATCAGACAGAACAATCAAAACAGATGATCGCATTTAACCAAAGAGGATCCTAATTTCTTTAATTTTCGAAGAATCAAATCTTATTACGAAGATTTTTTCTAAATCCCTTAAATTTCGGAATTCAATCGTGACTACGTCAAAAGTTATAACAAATCTCCATTTCTTCATCTCAATATTTTGTGATAGCTTCACTTATACACTTCGCGTAATCGAATTGTTTTATCTATGATGATAAAACTCTAGTTTTCAGCTCGTATGCATCATGAAAATGTACTTATTGTCAGCCATGATCATCTCAATCAAATTTCGGGACGAAATTTCTTTAACGGGTAGGTACTGTGATGACCCGAAAATTTCTGACCAAATTTAAACTTAATCTTTATATGGTTTCAACAAGATAAGCAAAGTCTATTAAACTGAGTCTCAAAATTTTGAACTGTTTCATATATGCATTTGACTTTCGACTGTTCTCGATAATTCACGAACAATTAATTGTAAATAGATATGTGTGTATGTATATATAAATAATAATTCAAAATATAATTTGAAGTATTATATGTCGTTGTTATTAAAAATTAATAAAATAAAAATAAGATATTATAATTATTATTATTTAAAATATATCTCTATATATAAATAAAGTGTATTAAAAATAAATATTAAATGATTGTAATACTCGTTCATTGTTCCGATTGATATTAAACATGTTAAATTCAAACTTATGTAATTTTAAAATAAACGGTGATACGAAAATGAGTTCTATAAATTTTAGGCTTATTAAAAATGTATTTAGGAACTACTCCCTCCGTCCCCAATTAATTGTCACCAGACAAAAAACACACAGTTTTAGGAAATCCCACCAACTTCATTCTTCACCAATAAAATATCTTTTCTCTCCACTATAACCTCTTTTGATTGGTTGAAATACTAAGTGGACAATTAAAATGGGACGTCCAAAAATAGTATAGTGGACAATAATATAGGGACGGAGGGAGTATTTGTTAAGTTTTAACACTTTTTATATTTTACCCATAAATGAGAGGGACAGTTGATGTATTTTTTTTAATAGTTAATGATCGAACTTTATACTATAATGACCAAAATAAATAAATATAATTACTGTAAAAATTTGAGATTTTTCCGAAGACATTTATTCGTCACTAATTATCAACGGGACACGATATAGTATCCGTGACATAGTGTCGGCAGAGTAATAGATAACTAACCCGTGAATATGTGAATTATCACATGAAAGCACTGTATGTTTTCTTTATTCATATCTTTAATATATATATGCATTTACATATACACTAATATATGAACCATATATATAGATACATGTTGATCATACTACCATAAAACCATCTTCTTATCCTCCTCCTCTTTTTCAATACACCCGCCACCATTCACCGGAAACCACCACCGTGAACCACCAACACCACCATAAACCTCCATCACTACCACCATGAAATCATCACCAACCACCACCATATCGAAAAACAGCCATCATCATTTTTGTTACTGTTGTTGCTACTCGTTTTGTTTGTGTTTAATTCAAATACCGTTGCCATCCCGTTTATAAAATACATAAACACATTGCACATAAACAAATATGATTCATATATCATTTTATTTTACTTACAGATTCATAACAACTAGATATATGATGTATCATTAACTATTCTTGATTTATTTTCCTCCTCTTTACCTTCTAATTATTCTACCTAATATATATATATATATATATATATATATATATATATATATATATATATATATATATATATATATATATACACACACACACACACACACACACACACACATGATACAAGCATCCATCAACAACTCAGTTTCTGAATTGTTTTCTTGATCAACATAAACCACCCTCACCATCATCGGCTCTTTCACCAAACATCACATAAAACTACCGTCGATTGTTTGCTACTAGTTTTTGGCCAAACCACCTTAGTGACCTTCTTCTCGACAACTATCATCATCCATACCAAACCCATAAATCACCATCAACCATCACTGCTGCATCTATACTTCTGTTTCAAATCACTCGTGTGATACATGCAAACCTGCCATTTCACTATCACTGCTGCAAAACTTTAACTGTTGTAATCTTCTTTTTTTACTATTTCTGTTGAACAAACCAACACTACTCCCTTCGTGTTGCTACTGCTATCATTTGATGATTGCTGCTCGTAAATAGTTTTATGAAGCTGCAAAAAAACGAGATACGGTGGTGACTAATATTGATAAAGGTGAGTCACAAAGTATTTATAATAAAGATGATTATGTTTTTAGATGACTATGAAGATGAGCTATAAAGAAGAAAATGACACTTATGATCATAATTAACTATTGATTTATTTATACAAAGTATTATAATTTATGGGCCGGTTATCTAGCTGTTATGATTAAAGAATATGAAAAATGACGGTTTGATAATAAACAAAATGATGATGATATATGATGGTGTTATAAGGGGATAATGGAGATGATCATGTGAAAATAATGATGATGATAAGGGTAATTGGTGTTGAATAATTGAGGTGGACTAGCGGCCATATTTTTTTTCATTTATTCCAGACGAACCCCACAAACCAAGAATACATCGAGCAGTTTGATTAAAATGTGTTGATGGGCTTGTGGATCCATTTATTGGGCTATACTCTTAAACTCTTTAAACATTAATGGACCTTAATTAATTTTGGGCTTGATTAATTGTCCTTGGGTGTGATTAAAGTGTGGTTAACTCGTAGATATACGTAGAAAGGTTAGGGTGTTCGGAAGGATATGCTAAAATGTTAATGAAAGATGATGATGATAGACTTGATGACAGTGTATATTGATAATGATGATATTGATGAAGAAACCGTGATGTTGAAGGTGAATATCGAGTGATGATAAGATGTTGATAACAGCATAGTTTGATGATACGTGAGAATGATACAATATCGAATTATGCTAGAGTGGACATGATGTATAATATTGATGATTATGGTGAAAGGTAATGATCATGGTATTATGATGATCAAATTATAATTAGATGATGATGACTAGATTAGGAAGAAGAAGATAACAGAATAAATGGGTTAACTATATTTAGGGGTGTTTGTCTTGAATGGGAGATCTCGAGTTCGAGCTCGGGCTCTGACAATTTTTTTTAGGAAGCTTATTTAATCTCTTTGAAGGTAATCTCCTTTTAGATTATTAACATTATTATTATTGTTATTATTATTATTAGTATTATCACCATTCTTATTATTATTAGTATTATCATTATTACAAAAATTATCATGTTTAGTAAAACTACCATTTTTATTAAAGATCATTATTATTATCATTATTTTTATGACAAATAAATATTTTGCATATAAAAATGTATTTTTACATATAAATATATATTAAGCATATTTTTTTATATATATAAAGGATAATATATATAAAGGATACATATAATAAATTACTGATATAATACTAATTATATATGTATATATATTGATATAACTATAAACATTAATTAATTTAAATATATATACAGGATAAATATCGATAACATATAATTTAAGATATAGTAAATAAAATATATATATTCTAATTGCGATCTAGTATAAATTTTATATAACTACAACAGTAAATATATATATATATATATATATATATATATATATATATATATATATATATATATATTATATAATTAATAGAGGAAATTACTTGAGTATAATTATATGTGTTAATATATATACTTGATATAGGTTCGTGAATTCGAGGCCAACCCTGCATTATTCAGTTGCGTCGTATGCATATTTTTACTACAAAATATCGTATTGTGAGTTTCATTACTCCCTTTTTATATATATTTTTGGGACTGAGAATACATGCGCTGATTTTATTAATGTTTTACGAAATACACACAAGTGATCAAAAACTACATTCTATGGCTGGATTATGAATATTGAATATCACCCCTTTTTAGCTTGGTAACCTAATAATTAGGAAACGGGTATGGCCCCTAATTGACGCGAATCCTAAAGATAGATCTATGGACCTCGACAAGTCCCATCCGGGGTACGGATGCTTTAGTACTTCGAGGTTATTATTATTATACAGACGAGAGGTTCTGTTTGAGGATATTCTATGCATTAAAGTTAAGTTGTTATCAAGCGTTCACTATATGAATGATTTTTAATTCGCGAGTTACGCGTGTTATTTTGTACTCGGGTTACGTGTACAATTAAATATATGAAATCTTGTGGTCTATTAAAATAATGGAAATGAATGTTTATGAAAAACTAATGAACTCACCAATCTTTTGGTTGACACTTGAAAGCATGTTTATTCTCATGTTTGAAAGAAATCTTCCGCTGTGCATTTGCTCATTTTAAAGATATTACTTGGAGTCATTCATGGCATATTTCAAAATACGTTGCATTCAAGTCGGTGAGTTCAACAAGATTACTATTAAGTCATTTATAGTTTGGATATATTATGAAAGGGTATGCATGCCTGTCAACTTTCGATGTGATGAAAATTTGTCTTTAAAAACGAATGCAATGCTTATAAAATGTATCATATAGAGGTTAAATACCTCGCAATGTATCCATATGTTATTGTATTCGTCCTTATAGATTAGGACGGGTTGCTTCATGTGGTATCAGAGCGATGGTTTTAGCGAACCAGGTCTGCATTAGTGTGTCTAACTGATAGTCGTTAGGATGCATTAGTGAGTCTGGACTTCGACCGTGTCTGCATGTCAAAAGTTTTGCTTATCATTTGTTGTCAGAAATTACTTGATTATCATTCTTAGTCTAGACACATCTTATTGCATTGATTGCATGAATAGTGTATAGACAAAATTCATATCTTAGTGTATCCGTTACTGTAGATTGCCTGACATATGCCATAAATTCCTCTGTAGTCTACGAAATCTTTAGTACTATATATATAGATATTCTATGTAATTAGAATATCATCTGGTATCCGAAAATCATTTCATATCAAAAAATTCTTTATTCAATCGTACGAAATGGAACATGTCACTAGTTCAAGTTCTTCGGAACCCGACAGCTATTCCGACATGGATGTTCACCTAAGCTTCAGAAGCAGCGACACCAGAATGAATCAACCAATCATCCATCCCCAATTTATCTGATGGGTTCGTAGTCGACTTAATCAATGGAGACGCGAGGAAGGCGATCCCTTCCACCAACTTGCACTCTTGGCGAGGAACCTGAAGCATTTACCGGCGAACTCATTCGAAACACTATTTTCACACTCATTTTCAGAGTATCCCACCACGATTATATTCTATCCACAATTCTAAACCTTATTTGTTTGCCCGTTCCAACCGTTAACCATCCCGGAGTAATAGAAGAAGTCAACGAAATTCGTGCTCGAGTAATCAATTTGGAGAATATGGTGCAAAACTCACCAGCTTCAGCAACATCACTGATACTAACAGTGCCACCAACATCAACACCAGTACCACAACAACCCAAGTTTCAACATCACATGCCTCAACATCGCAATCTATACCTCGAGCATAATCTTTGTTCTACATCTTGTTCTACATCGGTTATCTTCGTTCTTCATGATGATTATGTAATCTCTAATGTTTTAGAGATTATGTACTCTAGTTCTAACCATAAAATATATGAGTTTAACATCATATTAACTCATTAAATCCATAATTACATCTGAAGAAAATATATATGTATATATATTTTCATAAAGATTGTAATTGAAAATTCTTTTGTACAAACTGTTAATGATGAGAATATTTTAACGGGTAGGTAATACCCGAGAAATATTTAGATTTCACATTAATAAGTTACACTGTACATTATTCGAATCTGATTCAACAATCAATTACTATCCTATTTACATCCATAGATATACAAATTCGTTCACCACAGAATAATCATTTTCATTCAATTTCATATTTGGATTTTGACCTATCAGAATCCAACAAGTGGCATAATGAAGAAAACATTGGACAAATAAATTTTGTTAGAAACAAACAAATTAACTATGAGAAATGCTATTAAGAATCCACGCTAACAAAATCCTAGCTAACTGTTAATTCCTATTTACATTTATTTATCGCAATTTATTTATCGCAATTTTAATTCTCGCAATTTTATTTATTGTCATTTAATTTTTGTTATTTATTTTTATGCACTTTAAATATCGGGACACGTATATAATGTTTTGACATATCATATCGACGTCATCTATATATATTATTTGGAATAACCATAGACACTCTATATGCAGTAATGATCGAGTTCTCTATACAGGGTTGAGGTTGATTCTAAAATAATATATATACCTTGAGTTGTGATTGAGTCTGAGACATGTATATAACGGGTCATGACATGTATTAATTAATTCGAATATAATATATATATGAATTGTTAAATTACTAACTACGGACTAATAACTGTGGACTACTAACATTGGACAATTAAAATGAATTAAAATATTGATTATAACATATGAAACTAAACAATTCTTCAAGTTTGCCACTTGATTTCATCTTAAACCTCATTTGTATCTTGACGATTACAATCTGCGTTCAAACCTTTTATGATTCTTGAAAACACCTCAATCGAGAGGATGATCCAACCACACGTTATCTACGGAAGGAAAGATTTATGCATATAGTTATGCACCTGAAAAACTCTCAGAAACTGAGTAAACGTTTAACACGTATCTATGCTAGCTCCTTTGGCATTGTTATTACCGAAAACAACTTTGCAATCCCTTTCCAAAATAGCTAATTTTGTCACAGCTTCAGCAAATTAATTTCGACATTTCATTCGAATAAACTCTATTATAACTTTGATATATAAGTTTGTCCTTTGTCATCATTACCGGAGAACCGTTTATATTCCACCACATTAGTAGTAAACTTACCAGCAACTTCATTACTCATTGACTTAAGTCTCTCCAAAAAACCATTATAATTGTTCATTAAAACCTTATCATATACTCATCCGCATCTTATAACGAGAATTACCATACCAATTACTGGGAATTAGCAATCAGTATTTTGAATCTCACAGCGTTTCTACATCAACAATTATATGTATACATATAACATTTATCTCTTAAAATTATGATCTTCTAGTCTAAAATTCTGAAAGCACTCAGTCTACGAATCAATACTCTAAATTCTGAAAGAGCTGAATGAAGCAGCAAAAACTGTAAACGACCTTAACAGTTGAATGTTTAATGATAAAGAATAGTGTGTTGGCAAAGCTCATAAAAGTTAGAACTAGAAAACGGATTGAGCAAACCATGAAGGAGGCTGTGAACAAATCACAAAGACTAAATCTGCCTCTAAAGAATCCAAATAATTCAATATCTGTTGAAGTATTAACGAATACCTTGCTCCTGACACTAAACCTTTACGGAGAAAACTTCTTCATCATCCATCGATATTAGAAATTCTAAGATATCATAGTATCTTTCATTATAAATATCCTCGATATTTCTGAAGATATTTTCATAACTATTCTTATCTGAAATCATTTATCTCTTCACGATATCAGTGTTACATCAGGAAGGAAACTGTTTTAGTTTCTAAGTTTTGAAAGATTCAATCTTAAAATATGAATGTGTTTGAAGTAGTGTTGGGAACTGAAGCATGAGTTAGTATAATATAATGACACTTGATCAATGTAATTATATTATAGTAAGTCATGCTGAGTTTCTAATGGAACGTGATGATTCACAGACTATAACGTCATCATGTGCCATGGTACACGACTCTTACATTCTATTTAATCTCTAAACATATCAAGAACATATTTTCTTGATAGTTCTATCTTTTCCCGTGACTTCTGGTAATTTAACTGATCGAGATCGTGCTATTACAATCTCCCTCTTAGAACATGAGCCATGGTCATTCGAAATTTCATACCTACGAAATTCTAGACCATTATTTGTTGTGCTTAATGGATAAAAGAGAAAACAAAAGTATGGAACTCCAAAATTAAAGGAAACGAAGGGAATGGAATGGATTTATAGTGAAATATCAGATAGAACAATCGAAACAGATGATCGTATTTAACCAAAGAGGATCCTAATTTCTTTAATTTTCGAAGAATCAAATCTTATTACGATGATTTTCTCTAAATCCCTTAAATTTCGGAATTCAATCATGACTACGTCAAAAGTTATAACAAATCTCCATTTCTTCATCTTAATCTTTTGTGATAGCTTCACTTATACTCTTCGCGTAATCAAATTGTTTTATCTATGATGATAAAACTCTAATTTTCAGCTCGTATGCGTCATGAAAACGTACTTATTGTCAGCCATGACCATCTCAATCAAATTTCGGGACGAAATTTCTTTAACGGGTAGGTACTGTGACGACCCGAAAATTTCTGACCAAATTTAAACTTAATCTTTATATGGTTTCAACAAGATAAGCAAAGTCTATTAAACTGAGTTTCAAAATTTTGAATTGTTTCATATATGCATTTGACTTTCGACCGTTCTCGACGATTCATGAACAATTATTGGGCTATACTCTTAAACTCTTTAAACATTAATGGACCTTAATTAATTTTGGGCTTGATTAATTGTCCTTAGGTGTGATTAAAGGGTGGCTAACTTGTAGATATACGTAGAAAGGTTAGGATGTTCGGAAGGATATGCTAAAATGTTAATGAAAGATGATGATGATAGACTTGATAACAGTGTATATTGATAATGATGATATTGATGAAGAAACCGTGATGTTGAAGGTGAATATCGAGTGATGATAAGATGTTGATAACAGCATAGTTTGATGATACGTGAGAATGATACAATATCGAATTATGATACAGTGGACATTGTAGTGACCCCAACTTTTCCATGTTTATATATATATTAAATGAAATTGTTATTTACATGATTAAGTGTTTCCAACATGTTAAGCAATCAAACTTGTTAAGACTTGATTAATTGAAATAGGTTTCATATAGACAATTGACCACCCAAGTTGACCGGTGATTCACGAACGTTAAAACTTGTAAAAACTATACGATGACATATATATGTATATATATATATATAGTTAACATGATTTTATTATAAGTATGTATCTCATTAGGTATTTTAACAATGAGTTATATACATAAAAATGAGACTATTAATTTAAGGAACTCGAAAACGATATATATAACGATTATCGTTATAACAACGTCTTACTAGGTACATATGAATCATATTAAGATATTGATACACTTGGTTAATTATGTTAAATGATAATTAAATATATTATTAAGTGTATTAACAATGAAATACATATGTAAAAATAAGACTACTAACTTAATGATTTCGAAACGAGACATATATGTAACGATTATCGTTGTAACGACATTTAACTGTATATATATCATACTAAGATATATTATATATCATAATATCATGATAATATAACAATTTAACATCTCATTTGTTATAATAAATAGTGGGTTAACAACATTCAACAAGATCGTTAACCTAAAGGTTTCAAAACAACATTTACATGTAACGACTAACGATGACTTAACGACTCAGTTAAAATGTATATACATGTAGTGTTTTAATATGTATTCATACACTTTTGAAAGACTTCAAGACACTTATCAAAATACTTCTACTTAACAAAAATGCTTACAATTACATCCTCGTTCAGTTTCATCAACAATTCTACTCGTATGCACCCGTATTCGTACTCGTACAATACACAGCTTTTAGATGTATGTACTATTCGTATATACACTCCAATGATCAGCTTTTAGTAGCCCATGTGAGTCACCTAACACATGTGGAAACCATCATTTGGCAACTAGCATAAAATATCTCATAAAATTACAAAAATATGAGTAATCATTCATGACTTATTTACATGAAAACAAAATTACATATCCTTTATATCTAATCCATACACCAACGACCAAAAACACCTACAAATACTTTCATTCTTCAATTTTCTTCATCTAATTGATCTCTCTCAAGTTCTATCTTCAAGTTCTAAGTGTTCTTCATAAATTCCAAAAGTTCTAGTTTCATAAAATCAAGAATACTTCCAAGATTGCAAGTTTACTTCCAAGTTTTCTAAATCCATTCCAAGTAATCATCCAAGATCAAGAAACCTTTGTTACTAACAGTAGGTTATGTTTCTAATACAAGGTAATAATCATATTCAAACTTTAATTCAATTTCTATAACTATAACAATCTTATTTCGAGTGGAAATCTTACTTGAAATTGTTTTCGTGTCATGATTCTGCTTCAAGAACTTTCAAGCCATCCAAGGATCCTTTGAAGCTAGATCTATTTTTCTCATTTCCAGTAGGTTTATCCAAGGAACTTGAGGTAGTAATGATGTTCATAACATCATTCGATTCATACATATAAAGCTATCTTATTCGAAGGTTTAAACTTGTAATCACTAGAACATAGTTTAGTTGATTATAAACTTGTTCGCAAATAAAAGTTAATCCTTCTAACTTGACATTTAAAATCAACTAAACACATGTTCTATATCTATATGATATGCTAACTTAATGATTTAAAACCTGGAAACACGAAAAACACCGTAAAATCGGATTTACGCCGTCGTAGTAACACCGCGGGCTGTTTTGGGTTAGTTAATTAAAAACTATGATAAACTTTGATTTAAAAGTTTTTATTCTGGGAAAATGATTTTTATTATGAACATGAAACTATATCCAAAAATTATGGTTAAACTCAAAGTGGAAGTATGTTTTCTAAAATGGTCATCTAGACGTCGTTCTTTCGACTGAAATGACTACCTTTACAAAAACGACTTGTAACTTATTTTTCTGACTATAAACCTATACTTTTTCTATTTAGATTCATAAAATAGAGTTCAATATGAAACCATAGCAATTTGATTCACTCAAAACGGATTTAAAATGAAGAAATTATGGGTAAAACAAGATTGGATAATTTTTCTCATTTTAGCTACGTGAAAATTGGTAACAAATCTATTCCAACCATAACTTAATCAAATTGTATTGTATATTATGTAATCTTGAGATACCATAGACACGTATACAATGTTTCGGCCTATCATGTCGACACATGTATATATATTTCGGAACAACCATAGACACTCTATATGTGAATGTTGGAGTTAGCTATACAGGGTTGAGGTTGATTCCAAAATATATATAGTTTGAGTTGTGATCAATACTGAGATACGTATACACTGGGTCGTGGATTGATTCAAGATAATATTTATCGATTTATTTCTGTACATCTAACTGTGGACAACTAGTTGTAGGTTACTAACGAGGACAGCTGACTTAATAAACTTAAAACATCAAAATATATTAAAAGTGTTGTAAATATATTTTGAACATACTTTGATATATATGTATATATTGTTATAGGTTCGTGAATCAACCAGTGGCCAAGCCTTACTTCCCGACGAAGTAAAAATCTGTGAAAGTGAGTTATAGTCCCACTTTTAAAATCTAATATTTTTGGGATGAGAATACATGCAGGTTTTATAAATGATTTACAAAATAGACACAAGTACGTGAAACTACATTCTATGGTTGAATTATCGAAATCGAATATGCCCCTTTTTATTAAGTCTGGTAATCTAAGAATTAGGGAACAGACACCCTAATTGACGCGAATCCTAAAGATAGATCTATTGGGCCTAACAAACCCCATCCAAAGTACCGGATGCTTTAGTACTTCGAAATTTATATCATATCCGAAGGGTGTCCCGGAATGATGGGGATATTCTTATATATGAATCTTGTTAATGTCGGTTACCAGGTGTTCACCATATGAATGATTTTTATCTCTATGTATGGGATGTGTATTGAAATATGAAATCTTGTGGTCTATTGTTACGATTTGATATATATAGGTTAAACCTATAACTCACCAACATTTTTGTTGACATTTAAAGCATGTTTATTCTCAGGTGAATACTAAGAGCTTCCGCTGTTGCATACTAAAATAAGGACAAGATTTGGAGTCCATGTTTGTATGATATTGTGTAAAAACTGCATTCAAGAAACTGATTTCAATGTAACATATTTGTATTGTAAACCATTATGTAATGGTCGTGTGTAAACAGGATATTTTAGATTATCATTATTTGATAATCTACGTAAAGCTTTTTAAACCTTTATTTATGAAATAAAGGTTATGGTTTGTTTTAAAAATGAATGCAGTCTTTGAAAAACGTCTCATATAGAGGTCAAAACCTCGCAACGAAATCAATTAATATGGAACGTTTTTAATCAATAAGAACAGGACATTTCAGACATGATGTATAATATTGATGATGATGGTGAAAGGTGATGATCATGGTATTATGAAGATCGAATTATAATTAGATGATGATGACTAGATTAGGAAGAAGAAGATAACAGAATAAATGGGTTAACTATATTTAGGGGTGTTTGTCTTGAATGGGAGATCTCGAGTTCGAGCCCGGGCTCTGACAATTTTTTTTTGGAAGCTTATTTAATCTCTTTGAAGGTAGTCTCCTTTTAGATTATTAACATTATTATTATTGTTATTATTATTATTATTACTATTATCACCATTTTTATTATTATTATTAGTATTATCATTATTACAAAAATTATCATGTTTATTAAAACTACCATTTTTTTTATTAAAGATCATTATTGTTATCATTATTTTTATGACAAATAAATATTTTACATATAAAAATGTATTTTTACATATAACTATATATTAAGCATATTATATATATATATATATATATATATATATATATATATATATATATATATATATATATATATATATATATATATATATATATAAAGGATACATATAACAAATTACTGATATAATACTAATTATATATGTATATATATTGATATAACTATAAACATTAATTAATTTAAATATATATACAGTATAAATATCGATAACATATAATTTAAGATATATTAAATAAAATATATATATTCTAATTGCGATCTAGTATAAATTTTATATAATTACAACAGTAAATATATATATATATATATATATATATATATATATATATTATATAATTAATAGATGAAATTACTTGAGTATAATTATATGTGTTAATATATCTACTTGATATAGATAACAACCCGGAAATTTCCGACAAAATTTAAACGAAATCTTTACATGATTTCATCTAAACTTCGACAAATTCCGACGATTCACGAACAATTATTTGTAAATAATACATTAGTATTAATTAATATTATTATTATTATATAATATTTAACAATATTATCATTTTCAATTACAATTATCATTATCAGTATTGTCAAAAACAAATTAACAAATCTTTTGGAAGTATGAATTAAAGAAGAAAGTATAGAAGTGGTGAAGATAATGAAACGGAAGAAGCTAATTTATATCAAAATTCTAGACACAGCAATCGAGGCAATTCACCGCATTTAATCAAAGAAAATCTCAATTTCCGTAAATATCGGAGAATCAAATCTTATAGATTACGAAGATTTCTTTAAATTCCTTGAATTCCAGAAATCATTCGTGACTACGTCAAAAGTTAAGGCGAACATTTAATTTCCTCATTTCAATCTTTTACGATAGCTTCGTTTATACTCTTCTTGTAATCGAATCGTTTCATCCATATTACCCAATGTTGATAAAACTTTATTTTTCAACTCATATTCATCATTCTTGTTGTAAAGAATGACGATCTCTATCAAATTTCATGATTATGATTTTCATGAACTCCTCTCTATTTTGTCTACCCTAATATTGTGGCATAAACGCTCGAGGTTTAAATAAGCTCACTATTATTTATAACACATTTCATGTGTATTGAAATGCTTGTATAGAGTCATCATCTCTTTCTGAGAAAACCTAATCAATGACACTCTTGTTAAATCCTTTAGATAACCTCCGCATTAATAATAAAATGCACTTCATAGATTTATGGATCATATGATTTAAACTCTTAAAACAAAACAATATTCTATCCGTTGAAATTCATGCAAGGCCCCGAGTATACCTGGGAACGTGAAAACCAAATAAAACGTAAATATCCTCAGCTATTTATGAACAATGCCGACTGATGGTAACAACTAAAATTTCGGGACGAAAATTCTTTTAACGGGTAGGTACTATAACAACCCGGAAATTTCCGACAAAATTTAAACGAAATCTTTACATGATTTCATCTAAACTTCGACAAATTCCGACGATTCACGAACAATTATTTGTAAATAATACATTAGTATTAATTAATATTATTATTATTATATAATATTTAACAATATTATCATTTTTAATTAAAATTATCATTATCAGTATTGTCAAAAACCAAAATTATTATTATTATTATTATTATTATTATTATTATTATTATTATTATTATTATTATTATTATTATTATTATTATTATTATTTATCATCTATTATGAGGGTTGGTAATATCATTTACGTAATATATATCATTAACATTATTATTAGTATTATCATTACTAATATTATTAATAGTATTATTATCATTTTATAATGATTATTATCATTATTATTAATTATAATTAAAATTATCATTTTTAATATTGTCATATTAATATTATTATCAATATTATTATGTTATCTATTATTATTATTATTATTATTGTTAATAATATTATTATTAATATTATTATTATATTATTATAAAATATCATTATTCTTACTATTTACATTATTATTATTTTTATCAATAATACTAGAAGTGTTATTATTATTATTATTATTATTATTATTATTATTATTATTATTATTATTATTATTATTATTATTATTATTATTATTATTATTATTATTATTATTATTATTATTATTAGTATTATATTTATTAATATTTATAAAAATAAATTAAATAATAAAAATAAAATAAAGGTACAGACAAATACCTAATTAGGTCAAGATCATTATTTTATTAAGCCATCGTGATTTTCTTATCTGCATCCCACTTTTTTTTCTGTTTATAATTTTTTTATATATCGTGAATTCCTACTAGTCTGAATTTTGTATTTGTCGATCACAGCCACATTGAATCAATTATATATACTACATCAATCATACAACTACTCACACAATCACATTATATAAATTTATTGAGAAATTAAAATCAGAAAACAGAAGTCGACCCTGTTCTTGAGTAAATTTTCAAAAACCTCGAATTCGAATTGTTTTTAAAAATGTGTAAATGCAGAGTTGTAAGTAATTAATCCTTCAAACTATCTGCGAAATCTTGAGTTCCAATTTCTATTACCAAATCCGAATTTTCTAGTCAAATTTTTGCAAGTAAAAAGTCAACAGGTTGTTCATCACAAAATTCGTAATCTTTGTGATGTTTCTTGTCAAATTAATGATTGAGAAACGTTCTAGGAATGGTTTGAAACATATTTCATTTTATAAGCATCATCTCAAACGTTCTAAAAATCGAAATCAAGTTTTTAATTTTTTTTAAACCCACGACAGTAGCAGCAGTAGCTGTTCTTATAATTTTTTTTATTTTTTTCGTTTTCTATTAATTTCAATCATCCCAAAACAATTAAAGTTCTATTTCGTTTGAAAATTTAAAACTAAAACAATTAAAAGTTTTGGATTGGATTTACTTTGGGTCGATTGGTTAAATGAAGAAGATGAAAGGATCAGATTAGATATACGGGTTATATATATTAAAGTCTGTTATAAAACAAAAAAACAGATACATCAAAATGGTTAAGGGAGTTTGTGTGTGAGCGTGAGGTCTCGGGTTCGAGTCTCGTCCTGGGCATTTTTTTAAAGAAAAGCTTTTTAAGGTAGTTTTCCCATTTCTAAATTATTATTATTATTATTATTATTATTATTATTATTATTATTATTATTATTATTATTATTATTATCTTTATTATTATTACTAATGTTATTATAATTATTGTTATTATAATATAATTATTAATAGTAATAAAAGTACTATTAGTATTACTAGTATTATTATTATAATTATTACTATTATCATTATAATTATTATTATTATTTATATCATGATTATTATTATTATTATTATCAAAAATTATTATTTTCATTATCATTATTATTAAACCTTTCATTTTATTTAAAAACTACTAATATCATTATTACTATTACTATTGTAAATATTACAAAAATTATTAATATCGTTAGTATTAACATCATTATTATTGTATTATTATTGATATCTTTAATTATTATGATTAAGATTATGGTTATGTCAAGTACTGTTACCAAAAATTATAATTTTTATCATTATTATTATTAAACTTTTCATTTTTATTAAAAATTGTTATCATTATTATTATTGTTGTAAGTATTATTATTATTATTATTATCAATATTATTACCATTAATGAAATCATAAACATTATTATCATTATTGAGTATTATTATTATAATCATTACTAATATTATTTTAGTATTATTGTAATTACTATTTTAACAAACAAATGATATATATATATATATATATATATATATATATATATATATATATATATATATTTACATATAACATAATAAAATTTATATTTTTATCTATTTAGAATATATAAAATAAATATAAGAAACTTACATGTTATTAATATAAAAATGACATAACTAATAAATTTATATATATAAACTTATTCGATTACGAGTATATGTATTAATATATATATATATATATATATATATATATATATATATATATATATATATATATATATATATATATATATATATATATATATATATACTTGATATAGGTTCGTGAATTCGAGGTCAACTCTGTACTTGTTCAGTGCCATCATGCATATTTACTACAAACTATCATATCGTATCGTGAGTTTTCATAGCTCCCTTTTTATATATATTTTTGGGCTGAGAATACATGCGCAACTTTTATAACTGTTTTACGTTTAGACACAAGTACTCAAACTTTTATGCTCTATACATGCTTTGTCATGCTAAATCCCCACCGTAATATCGTTAATTGCCGAGGTATAAGATGCAAACTTAGCTATTGTGAGTAGCGCTACTGAGAGTGACGTCTCTAGTCAGTTGACCGTTGGTCTTTGACTACATAATAATGATTCAACGACATGAATAACAAGTGTCACGGGGTAACTTTTGTCTAGTAGCGATATTACAAACATCAACTCTTTCGATTGATATATTTGGTATCAATCAACTTTAAACTGAAATCTTGTGGTCTAATGCTATACTGAACTATTGATTTATGATAAACCTATGAACTCACTTAACCTCGTGTTGACTTTTTAAGCATGTTTATTCTCAGGTCCTACATAATGCTTCCGCTGTGTATTTGCTAATTGAAAGCAACATTTCAACAAGTCATTCATGGATAATTTGAAAGATTTACACTTGCTAAATTGATGATGATTGCTTGCTATGCTTGGAGTCTTCATTACATATCATATCAATTAAAGACATTTAATGCATTGTTCATTATATACAATGTAACCTATTTATCTTCCGTGCAAAACTCAATATAACGTTTCATATAGAGTCGTTCTCGTTTATACAATTGTGATTTGATATAATTAGTCACAAATACCCCAGGCCCTATTTGGGGGTGTGATAGAAATGGTATCAGAGCAGGCTGCTGTAGAGAACCAGGATTATATTTTATGTGTGCCTTATACAATTAGGTACCTTAGCAATGAAGGACTACAACTTTCCTTGACCATAGTGCCTTTAATTGTTGCCTTTAATTGTTAAATGCTACACTATGCCTTAGAAACTATGTTTATTAAATTCTTTAATCTTCCTTAGAATGTCAAGCCAATCTAAGAACTCTGCTCACTTTCCTAAGTACTATCCAATTACGCCACTACATTTAAATGCGATACCAAGATTTTTGAAATTCTTGACATTCCTATGTCATCTATCATGGTTTTGTGTATTACATATGTATTACATGACATATTATCCATGATTTTTGAAACTCCTATATTTGTTACTATTTATACTCAAACGTATATAACTCCCTGTTATATCACGTACCTAAATGCCTTATATCTTTATGCATCGGTTTGCTAATCGGAAAATTCCATTGGGTTATTGAGAATCTCAAAGACATTATAATGTCATCACTATTCACATTCGTTACTTTTAAATCTTTGCTTTCTCGTTGTTTTGATCATTGAACTTTCTTGACGAGTAGCATCTACGAAACTCTAGAATGGAAGGGTTTGGATTACTGATTTAAAGGATCCTATAGCTCAAGCCCCTAGCCCTGAATAGGCCATCACGAATTGAAAGTCTTTAATCGAAAGATTATCAGATTACATATAATCTCGACACGTCATACTGCAATTGTTGCATAAATGGAGTATAGACAAATCATATCTTATCATATCTATCCCAATAGACTTTGTCTAACACTTTTCCTAAATTTTCTCCGTAAATTATGGAAATCTTTTTGCTATATATATGTATTCGAGGAGACAAATATATCATTCAGTATCCAACACTCATTTCATATCAAACCCTATTCCAAACACATAATATGGATTCCTCGAACTCCCCGAGCTTCAATGACAGCATAACCAGAACAAACGAACCAATCAGCCATCATCTATTCTGGATGAATTGGGGATGGGTTTGTAGCCGACTCAATCAATGGAGGTAAGAAGAAGGTGATCCCTTCCACCAACCGAATTCACCACTTGGAGAAGAACCTAAAGCACTTACCGACGAACCAGTCCGAAACACCATTTTCACCCTCTTTTCCAGGATATCCTGCCACGAATGTATAATATCTAAAATTCTAGATCTTATTCACCCCCTTGTTCCAACCGCCAATCATCCCGATATAGTAGAAGAAGTCAACGAGCTTCGCGCTCGATTGGTGCTCTGGAGAATATGGTGCGAATTCTATAAGCATCTGTAGTGCCCCGTCCTAATCCATCTGGACGAAGTCACCAACATCTGGTCCCATTGCGATGATCGACTCTAAATAATTTCTTTAAAATGAGCAAATGCACAGCAAAAAATTTCTTTCATACCTGAGAATAAACATGTTTTCAAGTGTCAATCAACCTTCATAAGTTTATCATAAAACAATAAAATTCATCATTTTGATAGACTACAAGATTTAAATCCTGCATGGTACAAATGGGCCCGAATCCTATACCCACCTGTAATGTACATGCGATATCTTTTAAATACAGTACACCTTTCTCGTGTACTAAATCATCTTTCAGAAATCTTAGTAACCGTACACATATATCGTGCACAAAAATAACATACACATAACCTGTGTATAAAATTATTCTCTCGATATATAACATTCACTTCAATTAGTGGCAATTATCATGTCCACATAATTCAATGGTGGCAATTATCATGTCCACATAATTCAATGGTGGCAATTATCATGTCCACATAATTCAATGGTGGCAATTATCATGTCCACATAATTCAATAATAATTCGCAGAACTTCTGTCTGCATAATAATTCATTCGAGGAATGTTTTGGTTGTGTCTATCTCATCAAACATTTATAAAAGCATTTCATGTATTCGCAGTTCAAAATATATTTCAAAAGCATTTAATAAAGTAATTATAAAAACAGCGCATGTATTCTCAGTCCTAAAAATGTAAAGAGTAAAAGGGAATCAAATGAAACTCACGCATATAAATATTGTAAAACAGTTAATAAAGCATTTTCATGTATTCTCAGCCCAAAAATGTAATGAGTAAAAAGGGAGCAAATGAACTCACCTAATGTATTTTGTAGTAAAAATACATATGACTATATTGAATAATGCAGGGTTGGCCTTGGATTCACGAACCTATATCATTTGTGTATATATGTTAATACACATAATCGTAGTCGAATAAGTTTATATATGTAACCTATTAATGATATTATTTTTATATTAATAATATATTTATTTTTCATATATTCCTTTTATATAATAAAATATTTTGTTATGTTATATGTGTTAAATATATATATATATATATTTATGTATTTCATTTGTTTATCAAAACCGTAGTTCAAATTATACTAAGTTAATATTAGTAAAAATAATGATAATAACATTAATAATATACTTATGTTAAAAATAATTCTATCAGTGACAATAACAATAATATTAATAATAATACTTATAAAAATATTAATTTTACTGTTAATGATATTTATGATAGTGATTTTAGTAATTACATAATAATAATACTCGTGATAATATAAATAATAATACTTATATCAATCTTATTACTAATAATAATCTTACTAATAATACTTTTGTTAATAATAATAATAATTCCAAATTGTCTCTAATATTAATATTAATGATAATAATAATAATTCTAAAGATAACACTTTTATTACTAAGACTAATAATGATGATACTAATAATAACGATATTGTTAATAATGATAATACTGACTATAATTTTACTACTAATGGTAATAGTTTTAATAATAATAATACTATTATTAATGATAATAATATTACTTTGCATCATGAAAGTGATAATAATAAATAAACTTAGTCATAATAATAATAATAATAACTACAATTGTAACTAAAATCATAATAATGATAATTGCTACTTTATTAGTTATAATAATTATAATAACAATAATAATTAATAACAATAACAATAATAATAATAATAATAATAATAATAATAATAATAATAATAATAATAATAATAATAATAATAATAATAATAATAATAATAATAATAATAATAATAATAATAATAATAATAATAATAATAATAATAATAATAATAATAATAATAAAGGAGAGTAAACTACCTCATAAAGCATTTTCAAAAAAAAAAAAAGGCTATTGCAAGACTATAACCCGAAACCTCTCGCTCATCCGCACACTCCCTTAACCGTTCCTACACCATCTGTTTTTTTCTGAATTATATCCTAACTTAAACTATATAACCCGTTTCTTTCTGTGATCATCTTCTTTACCATAAACTCAAGTGGCCAGAGGGGTTGATAAACACGATTGTTAGTTCAAGATTTGAACTTATGATGTAAAATCGAAATACAACAACTAGTGACCTTCACGCATTAACAGAAAATAAAAAGAAAAAATAAAAATAAAAAAATACAGCAAAAACAGTTCGCTGAATAACTTTATGAACTCAAACACAAAAATCGAATTTTAGGGTGTTTTAAACCAAAGTTCCTGAATGAAGTACATTTAAAAACCTTTCTAGAATCTTTCTCCATCTTCAATTGAAACAGAAATATAATAATGAGCTCGAATTTCACGAAGAACAAAAAGGTTGACTTTTTGAAAACAAATTTTGACTCGAAAATTAGAAATCGTTATGAGGAATTAGGAGCTCAACTTTGCAGAAAGATTGAGTGAATGATTCCTAATAACATTTATAAATTTTGAAATTTGATTCGGTTTCGAGTTTTTGATTTAATGGTACCAAGAACAGAGGTCGACGGATATTGTTTTGTTTATTTTCTGTTCTTAAATCAAAATGCAGTTGTGTACTAGCTGTATATAAGATGATATTCGAGTAATTGAAGCTAGTGAAAATAATAGGATTAATTTTGTTTTGTATTGACGAATTGCAGTCGGCTTGTAGATCGAGCAGACAGGAAGTACTAGCACTTGACATCAGATGGGAAAAAAATATATAAAAATAACAGACGATACAATTGCTAACAGAATTTGGCTGTTATTGAGACTCTAAAGTCGTGATTTATACCATAATATAAATCATCTATAGATTGAAAGTGATTGAAAATGAATTTTGATTCTGTGGGAGTTTAATTCAGTATTTTTATTTAATTAACATTAATAACAATAATAAAAATTTATATATTGAGTCTACATGTATATATCAGTATCTATTTATAGATATATCCTCTGTATACGTATTTATATATGTATAATTGTATTTCACATATGCATATGTATATGCATCTGAAAATATATAAGTGTATTAATAATAATATTAATACTAATAATAATAATAATAATAATAATAATAATAATAATAATAATAATAATAATAATAATAATAATAATAATAATAATAATAATAATAATATCAATAATAATAATAATAATAATTGTATTAATAATAATTATAAATAGTAGTGATATTAAGAGTCGTAAATTGATAATTCTAATAGGTTTACTAATAACAACCAACATAAAATGATAACAAGTATTAATATCATTATTAATGTTGATAATAATTTTAATGAAAGTAATGATCATAATTTTAGTATAACATTATACTTTAACTTATAAATACATATAATACACTAACCTTATACTTCATATTTATTTATATGGTAATCTATTTGAATATTTTATACGTGTTACAATATACATATAATATTACTTATACATAGTAATCATATATATATTTATATATATATAATTGTTTTAGATTACATCTAATTATTTTGTATCTCATTTTATATATTTAGTTCTATTATTTATTTTATAATTTCAAATTATTATATATACAAACATTCATATGTACACATATTTATTTTCAACAATTGTTCGTGAATCATCAGGCATGGTCAAAGGGTATTTGATTACATGAATATAGTTTCAAAATTTTCGAGACTCAATATTACAGACTTTGCTTATCGTGTCGGAATCATATAAAGATTAAAGTTTAAATTTGGTCAGAAATTTCCGGGTCATCACAGCATCAGCAGCATAACCAGCACCACCAGTACCAGCAATACTGCCAACATCACCAACACCGCAAGCACTGAAGCCACCAGTATCAGCAACAGCAACACCAGTACCATCGGTACCATTAGCATCACCACCAACAGCATCAGCTTCACCAACAACAACATCAGCATTCCACTCCTCAACATCACACTCGTTACCTCAAGCATCAATATCATATGCCCCATAGATACCGAAGTATATCAATAACCATGAACGATGAAGTATTGATTCATAACTTCATTAAAGAAATATTCTGCGATGATTATGTACTCTCAAGTTTTGAAGATTATATATTCTTGTTACAACCGTAAATCAAATGAGCTTAATATTATATTGTGATGACCCGGGAATTTCCGACCAAATTTAAACTTAATCTTATATGATTTCAGCACGATAAGCAAAGTCTATTAAACTGAGTCTCATAATGTTTGAACTATTTCCATGAATGCATCTGACTTTGACCATTCCCGACGATTCACGAACCTTTGTTATAAATAAAGATATATATATAAATATAAATATAAGTATATATATAAATTTGAATTAATAAAATACAAATTAATCATTTAAATTGAAAACGTAAAGTAAAATACAAAATGATTAAGCTGTTATTAAAATAAAAATATATGTATATACATATATGACTCCTATACAAAATTAATAATATATATTAAATACTCAAATATGTTATTATATAAAAATAAGTATTACAGAGTTTATAATATGAAAATTTAACATAATAAATTTTATTACAAGTTAAGAATATAGTTGTTGTAAGTAATATTAATATTACTTTAATTATTACTATTAATATTAACATTAATTCTGGATTTGATACATGTAATATATTATTATTAGTATTATTATTATTAATTTTTTTTTAAAATTTTTTTACTATCATAATTATTATTATTAAATATCATCATTCATTATATTAGTATAATTATTATTAATAGCATACTTAGTAATACCATGGTATTAATATAAATGGCATATATATTTTATATATATATATATATATATATTCCTGTATTATTAATAATTATTACTAATAGAATTATTATTAATAATATTAAATGTATTATTATTATATTAATATATTTTTATTGAAAAGTCAAATAAGCAGATTTATATATCACGCTTATTTATTTTTTTGTTTTAACCTGTTTTGTTTTTTTATTCTTTCTGCACACTTGTGATATTCGGTTGGATTAATTGAAGATACAAACAAGTATCCATCAATTCATGTCACTGCAATAACTCAATTAATCAGTTGATTATTTTCGTTTTATACAAATCACAATCGAAAAACAGAAAAAGGAAGAGAACCACTCGATAACCTCTGCTCCTTCATTTTTTTTAGCCAAAACTCAATTTTGTATAAAATCTTAAAATCTTTAAATACAATTATGTTAGAAATCCTTCGTTTAACATGTCTGCATAGTTTCAAAGCCCAACTCATTGCATCAAGATCGAATTTGTGAAGTCAAACTTATTAATTCAAAAGTCAAAGAAAGTGTTCATCGCGAAATTCGTAATCGTGTTGTAGTTTTCGGTTAAATTGATGTTTGATAAAGTTTTTAGGATCAATTTTAAATACAATTCGTGTTGTAAATTTGTTCTAAAACGTTACCAATAGCGAAATCGTTTTTTTTTCTTTCTTTCTTTCAACAGCGAACGAGCTGCTCTTTTTTTTTATTTTTTTATTTTTTTTCTTTCTTT